>NC_034414.1:6454964-6754964 GCF_002078875.1 Numida meleagris | reverse complement strand
CAGTGCTGACCAGTCTCATAGTAAGAACTTCATAAGGAACAAGCCACACCATCTGCATTCCAGAGTTCCTATGTCAGTCTCTCTACTGGGAAAAAGTATTTCACCAGCCTACACAAAGTAATACTTTGAGTGATCATCAAATAAAGAAAAATTTTCATTTCAAACATGAGGCTAAGAATAGATGCTGCCATTTTTCTTCAGCAATAGAAAAAAATTAGTTATTAGTCTATTTCATATAGAGATAACACCATTCTTTTAAGTACAGAAGCGTCTCTATTGCATTGATCAACTGCATGAAGACAAGAATACTGCAGAAGAAGCAAGTACTCCAACTCAAGTCACAAAGGCTTAAAAAACATGTTTTCTGACTGAGAGCACTTTTCTGTTTTGAAATATCTGTATTAGGATATCACCAACTTCCTAACTAAAAAGCAGTGCTCTTTCAAAAAGTAAGCATTATTTCCAAATGTAGGTAGGAAAATTTTTAAAGCTAATTTTGAAAAAAAATTTTTGAAAAAAATTAGCAGGCTACTAACACAAAACAAGATACAAAAAGCTAAACACAAACACAAGAAAAACTCAAGCCTGAATATAATGGAGGCTCTAAAAGAATACAAAAGCCTTTATCCTCCACCAGATGAAGTCTGGAAGTGGGAAGAAAGCAATGAAATCCCAAAGATAAAGGCAAGTTTATTCCCATTTTTGAACCATGTAAGAATGTCCATTTCCTTGCTTCCATAAAAATAATAGAGAAAGAAAAGAGTAGTGTTTTCTCATCTACTTCTAGAACAACATAATTAAAAATAATCAAGATAAATTCATAGATCATATCACACAAGTTAACAGCTCTACTCTTCAGTTTGCAACATATCTCAATAACATCTTCATACTATCCGCTCTCTAATTAAATGAAGTACACACTAGTTGTACAGAAAAATTATCCTGTTTGCTTGGAAAGATGCAAGCTTAGAGACTAGAAAATTATTCATCCCACCTCAACAAATAGCATCCATGAGAAAGAACAAACATTTTCATGTTTCATTATTCAGTATAAATGGTAACGCTGAATACATGTGTTTTTATTTCTTTGTCTGTTTCATAGTCAGGGTATAAAATAAAGACTGAAGTACATGATGAACACAGAGAAAAGAGCAAAAGCTCGAGGCACGCATTCATACTTGGATATTTAGTAGATATACCCCAGATGAAGATCTACAGCATCAGCAGCACACACAGTTTTAACCAAACTATTAAAAGATAGCTTCAGGACTGACCTTCACTTTTAACTTGCTTCCTTCCATATGCCTGTATTTCTTTGAATTTGCAGAAAAGGCACCTTCATATTCAGAAATAAAAGAGCTTCCTTGTCATCATGGTTTACTGGAGTGCTTGCTACTCTGGGTGTGACCATGCCCTATGCAGCTCACCTGAAACTCATTAAGCAATCTCTATAATTGGTGCCAGCAAGGAATCATGCAGACTGCTGGGAGTGGCACCGAGCCAGGTGGTAGCCCCAGCTGGTGCCACAGGTGGAGGAACTGCTCCTATCAGAGCCCCCTGGCAATCTCTACGCACCAGGTTCCGAGAACTGCAAAAGGCAGCTCTGCCACACCACTTACTTTTAACACCTAAAATTTCTGTTCTGAATCCATGCATTTCTGTTCTTCCCGCTGCTTTATTTCTTGGAGTCTGTACTTCTGCACCTTACTTCATGCAGTGGCATGTGCTAAGTGGGAAGATGACATACAGAATGCTCAGCAGACCAAGGAAGTTCATGGTTTGAAAAGACATTCATCAATTAGCTACAATAATGTGTTAGTTAACAACAGCAAATTAGAAGTCAAAATTAGTTGCCAATTAGTAGCAGTAGTTAAAATTTGTAAACTAGGAGCTTATCTAGTAGAGATTCTTATTGTTTAATGGAGCTTTAAGTTCACAGATAATGTTGGTTTTCCATATGTTAACACAGGAAGAGGTAAATTTGCAACTAATAAAGCAATAATTCAGTTTGTCTTTTGAATGACAGTAAAGAAGATAGCAACTAGTAAACTGAAACCTAAGTCCACTTACAACCTATTGGTAAGAAACTGTGCTAAGCACTTGTATAAATAGCAAAGGCTTTTATCCTTAGGAACAAAAACCAAAGCTTCTGAACTACTTCAAATGCAGGAGAGATATGGGAATACTTGGAGAAATCAAAAAAAGGTACAGTAATGGAAATTTGTTAAAATGGAAACAAATACTACAGCTTTAGCAAAGATTGTCTTTGAAAAATGAGTCAATGATCACTTCAAATCATAAGTAAAACTCTTCTAACTTTTAATTCATTGCATCTGATTTTGTAAATAAGTGCTCAAATATTGTAAAAAGTGAAGAATATACATGAAAAACTGTTGCCTGTTACAAAACTGCATTATTATAGAAGAAAACAGCACTCAAGCAGGGGAAAATGTCACTTCATATGTGAACAACAGCAGGAAAGACACCTCTGAAACTCTTGATATTTATCACCTGTATTTTGAGAGCTAAAAATGAGTTCAGTCAATAACCCTTCAGCTAATGAACTTGCCCACTAGCACCTTTTATATATGTGTGTATACTTCACACAGCTGTGTGATGGAACAAAAAAGCAATTAACTGATTTTTCATACAAATAATTTCTCTTTGTTATAAGAGATCAGTGAATTGTATGCCAAGAACAAAGATGCGTAAGATAATGTATCGCTTTCAATTAATGTTTGAAGGAGTATAATGAAGTAAATAATACCTAATTAAACTAATTTTAATTCATTTCTCATTCATCTTCTGAAATTCGATATTGTAGCGTGATATAGTGTTGTTCACCAATATATTTAGTAGATAAAAGCTTGGAATACACACAGCACAGAAAACAAACTTCATTAAATACTACACAAAGAGACAGGAAAAAGAGTCACAGTAAATAGAAGCTACTTGAAATAAATGCTACTAATAACCTCTTTATTTCTCTACTTAGAACATTTAAAAGCCTATAGGCAGTAATAAACTAGTCCTCTTAATACTGTTAACTTGAGAGGCTCCAAATTCCTTAGAGTTTTGAGCCACAGGATTGCTAATTTCTTCTCACATGCTTTTGAAGATTTTATTAGGCACAGTAGCAAAATACGAACTCCAACAGGCATAACCAGTATTTGTGAGACTTTTTTTTCCCCCTTTCTTGTTATTAAAGAAGATAAGATTTATTTTACTGTCTGAAGACCAAGAAATCAGAAGACATTTTTGATACCTGAGGAAAACAAGCTTTGATGCTGTATAGCCATAATGGAGGTCACGCTACAAACTGACAGAATCTCCTTTGCACTTGACAGTTTTCATCACAAGAGGGAAAAGAACTTTTCACAAGCTTCAGATCAAGATTTTTATCCTACTTGCACTGGTGGAAACTCACATCAATTCCATTGGAGTCTTTAATCCTGCCAGAATATCTTCATAGTAATGTGCCAATGTGTGTTTATTTCGGCTCCCTACCAAAGGATTGCCGATAGCAAACCCCCATCTGTGGCTAGAGAAGAATAAAAAGCTCAGAGGCCATTTTTATGGAGAGGTAGCTAATACCAAAAAGCAAAAAAATATCGCCCCACAACCCAAAAACAAACACACCCAGAATTATACACAGCTTTGCCATCTGGCAGACGACCACAGCTCCCCTCCAAATACAACACAATCTCAGCACCAGCTGCCTCCCTTTCAAACTCAGTCACTAAAGGTTTTTCAAAAATCACCTCTCAGATTAATCAAGGATTGCTTCTTAAAATACATATCCTGAGGATCAGTCTGAAATATTAAGGAAAACTTATATAATGCTGCATATTATGACATCTGCTGTGGTACTAGAAGGCAAATTACAGAGGGAGGGAAACAAACACCACTGCTTTAATCCATCATTTTTCCTGTTTAGAGGGAGAAATCAGTATTATTTAAGTCCCAATTTTATTAATCCTCCTTTGTAGTAATGAATATATTTACAGGAAAAGGAACAACTTTATTTCCACTTAGACTACGACCTATATTATTTGCACATACACATTAAAAACAACAACAAAAAAACACTAAGCCATGGTAACAGGAAATTAAATATACAGTCTTGCATTGGCTTTGATGCTGAGCGGACTCCTACACTTGAAGCATGGAGTTTAGAAGAGTAGTTAGCAGAAGGTGTTTATAACTGATTAGAGCTTGTGTCACAGTTTTACTTTATATGTTCCCAGTGTTCCATTTTCCATCCAAAAGCCATTGGCACCAGCAGCTCCTTTTCAAATTTAATCACCCACTAATTTTTCCTACCTTGAACATATAAAGGAAAGCGTGGTGAGTCAACAGTTCTACCCACCAATTCCACCCTTTTTTCTGTCCTCTCATTTCCATCAGCAAAAGCAATTTGGAATCGGTTTCTCCCTGTAATGGTTAGTTAGGGCGACAGCACTCTTTTGAAAAACAGCCCCAAATCCAATTTCTGATCAGCAGCACCCTTGGAGGGGCGGGCTCCTACTGAGACAAAAGCAGAAAAAATTCCTGGCAGAAACAACCAGCACAAGGGAGATGCAAAAAGACTTTTCTCACGTGTTAAAGCCCTAAGACGACATTCTTTGCATGTTATTAGCTGTGGGATGATATGAAGAACATGGGCCTTGTCAGTCCGCATTTATTCACGTACGACTACCGAAGTAAAAAAAAGACCGATAAGCAAAAAACAAACAACAACCCACTGCGTTTCTTATCAAAGTTCCTTCTCATAGAAGGCAAGTACCTAAATTGGAAAAGTGCAACAGAAATTCACAGTCATCAGGCCTTTCCACAGAGTCCTCCATGACTTTACAGAGATGGAAGAGGAAGAAATACAAATACACTCATACAGACTGATTCCAGGACACTACAGGGAACTGTGGCCTTTTCAAAAAATTCCCCACTCCTCATGCCTCATCCTTTCCTATCTGGAAGGTCCAGTTTCCCTGCTGATTCAGAGTTCTGAGATTCTGCCAACGGGAACGTTGTCAAACTAAGCATTTGGGGGATTTTCACTTTCAGTATCATGTAGCACAGTCTCCCACATGAGGGGAATTAACAACCGAAAATTCCATTTGCTTTCTAATGATCTATTATATTCTTTGCTCTTCTGCCTCATTCTTTTCACAGGCTATTCATTACTCTGCTCACCACACAAAGCCCTTTCCCAGTTTCATCAGAGAAAACTAACAGAACACGTACAGTTTAAGCGCCGAAAAGCCTGGTAAAACTGTAGGAAACGTGCTTGGTCTCATTCCATGAAGATGAAAGCAGGAAGAGCTCAGTGTTCAAACGATCAGCACCTTCAGCTTAGCTCTTCTTTTAGGACCCAGCAACAGCTACAGCTCCTTGATGGAAATAGTTATGTGGGGGGGAAAAACATTGATTTTGATACTAACACTCATGATTCTGTGTGAGAACTCAAGCCATTTTGGAATAAAAGCATGATGGCTAATGCATGAAAGGTTCACGACACGTTTCTGACCTTTCTTATGAGCCAGAATGTCACTATGAATTGTTACTCATACAAAGTACACAACCATAATGCTTTCATTAAAAAACAGGTCTTGGAAATTCAGATTTAAGATAATTTTGTAGTTTATATATATAAAAATATAATAACACAGTGTTATATACACAAAACATATATATATTAGTATCTACCAAGGATGCTTTTATTTGTGGGAAGCCTTAACAGAAACCTAGAGTATGTGCAGGCTTATTGTACAGTTCATTAAAAAGCAGTAAGACATGCCTTATTATCTACAAACCAATAAATTTTTTTTCCGTTGAAGTGTCTCTATCAGACTAAAATGTGTGAAGTGCAAAGTAAAAAATATTCATGTTAAAACTTCTCCAGCAGTTGGGAATATTCTATACAAGAAAGTAACCGTACTAATTACAAATGCTTTTCATTTGAATGGAGTGCACTGCAGCATACTGTCAGGCAAAGAGCTTCGCCATATCTGGAGTACAGTCTAGGAAAAAGGATGACTGCAGTTAGTCAATATACTTCAATTGTAATCTAAATTTTCCTCGCAGCAAAGAACATGGAACAACTCCATTTAATTTATACTCATTTGGCAGCCTGAACTGTGTGTCCATTAATTTTCAAACCATAGAAACCAGGTCAGAACTTAATGAACAATGGATGTGTACATTCTTTTTTAGAAGACCAGAAGGATCATTTGAGAAGAGGACCAGACTGCATGTTTGGACCCAGATATCTCCACGAGCATTCTGTGCTATTTTTGAGACCTTATTTTTAAGGTACAGACGCAGCAAATGAGGCATTGCTGATTTACTGAATCCCTGAAAAAGTCATTTCAAAGCTGAACACTGGGGGAAAAGAATTGGCATTTAACTACGTCTTTTTGCTCAATTCCTAATTTGCTGAACCACATCTCTTTGTTTTGGGCTTAATAAAACCGATCCTAACAAAAATTTCTAGTTATACATGTTAATAATAAACTATAGCCTCTACTAACATACATAGACAACACACAGAGAATAGAAGATCAATGCAGTTCAATCTAATGTATTAGAATGTGAAATATAGAAAGAAATACAGAACAGTGTCTTATTTTTGTTGCATATAGCTATGTCATGACATTAATTAATATCCTAAGAAAAGCAGTAAGGAAAAATACATTCAAATAAGTACAAAATCTCACATTAACAGCAATATTCTTCTTAAAATTAATCTGCTTAAACATTTCACAGAAAAATATATAGATTTTGCACCTCAAGTGAGAAATAAGCGTACGGGGACTAAGTAACGTTACTTTCAGAAACAGTTCAAGGGTCCAGGTTGGATCTTAGGAAAAATGTTTTTTCTGAAAGCATGGTCAGGCACTGGCACAGGCTGCCCAGGGAGGTGGTGGAGTCACCTTCCCTGGAGGTGTTCAAGAAACGTGGAGGTGATGCACTGAGGGACATGGGTTAGTGGGCACAGTGGGGATGGGTTGACGGTTGGACAAGATGATCTCTGTAGTCTTTTCCAACCTTAATGATTCCATGATTCTCAACAATGTAACCAAACCCAAAATTTACTAGCTCAAAATAAGAATCTGTGAGAAAAGAGGACGTAAGTCATACTGTGTCTATCCCAGGAAAGACCAAAGGCAGAGCTACACGGAGTGCCCTGGACAACGAGAGGAAAGAGGTGATTCTTGATTTTGAAAGAAGTTCTCCCTTTCTTTCTCTTCTGGAGACAGAAAAATAGACACACAAAAACAGAGAACTAACAGGCCCAAAGTGACTGTCCTTCATTTTGCATTTCTTGTATATAAAGCAAAAGACAATGAACTATTTCACATCTTATGTACAGTACTTAAGCTTTTAATTCATCCTTTTTCTATTGCACACAAAGTACTTTCACTTTCTACGATTGCTCATGAATGTCGAGCTCTTGGTAATGAACCTAGCTAAAACTTAAATGGTTTGGCAGATTATAAAAATATAGTGGGGAGGACAATAATCAGTCCGGCGTCTATCACACTTGGCAGTCCTTTTCATTGCAAGAATACAATATAGGGATTTCACCATTTTAGTAAGTAAGAAGTAGAAGGATATTTACTTCATTGTGTATCATCCTTAGAGTTAAGTGTTGGAATAAACCCCTACAGGGTCCACCAGAAAAAGTGATAGTCTAGCAACAGGCACAGCTAAATTCAGGAAGATGGTAACCAGTTTTAAGCATAGTATGTGACTCAGTAGTTTCACAGCAGTTCCACTGTGAAAGTCAAAAGAAGTGTGGTTCTTCACGTGTCAGTCATTTATTTTACTCAGAGGCCTTTCTAAGATTCTGTAGCATACGCCTTTCAAATGTTGATATTTAACACCACAAAAAATTAGATTTATTGATTATTAAGAAAGAATCCAGCACCTAAGTAGTACAGGAAGCCTACCCTGAAATAACAGATATTTATTTTGTAACTGCCACCACTGTTTATACCCTATTTGATAGCATGCAGAAGGATCAAACTCTGCAAACTACTTAAGAATGAGATGAACAAGAACCTGCAGCAGTGAAATGGGGCTGAATTACAACAGGTTTCCAAGGGCTATGCAAGAGTAATTCTAGTGAACCTAGGCAGAGTCATCGTGTTAAAAATTAAACAAATATCTAAGAATGCATTGAGAGAAAGCTGTGCTCAGTGAGTCTCAAACCTAAGCCCATAGGAGAAACATTCAAAGGAGATGAAAAAAGACTTTAAAAAGAGGAGTTTGCTTCTGTTCCCTGAAACACATGAGCTGTCTGCTCCTGGTAGCTAACACTTGGAGTAGAGCACAGCAGATTCAACTAAATTGGCTGTTAATGCACAGAAAGATCTGTTGAACAGAAAACATTTCGCCTCAGTTTTCTGGACTTTGAAGCGGAAACTGCTGCAGCCAGCTACTCTGAACAGGTTTCCCAGGCCTCGCTCCCCAGCATTCCCTCTACAGCCAACTTCATTTTCCAATGGATCTAAGCATTTCTAGCTTTAAGAGTTAACTTGTCTGCAGTTCTTAAATGCAAAGAGATAAGTGCTAGGATAACTAATGTACATAAACACAGATGAATGGCTATTGCTAAATAGATACCCATGCTAAGAAACAATATTCTAGCATCACACAGAGTAAAAAAGCCTATGGTATCAATGATGATTGTTCTCCCTTAACATTTACAACATTACAATTAAAAATAAATAATGTCATATTTTTCAGTACTGTCCCTTCACACTGCTCAGCATACTCAGACACTACTTTGTCTACCAATTTCTGTACACAAGGCATGCAAAATATATTATAAGGGAGATACACAAGTCTGGTGTTTACTCTCACATGACTTTGTTCATTTAAAGAACACAGCAATAAATGACAAGAATACACCCAGGAAATTAGTCTAATTGGCTTGGATCTGAATTATATATGAACAATTCTAACTTGAATAATGCTTTTCCTTGATTAGTAATAAAATAATTATCCAACACATGTACAGACCTTATTCAGTGGAATTCAATGCAATGTTTAAATAAAAACTTTGGCCTAATTGCTTTTAAGAAGACATCATCGAGCTGAGGTACTGATACGTACGTTAGAAATTTGTCATTGTGACTCTGCACTTAATTACATTCAAGAGACAAAATTACACAAACCGTGTTTTAAGCAATTGCTTTAGAAGGTGCTTTATCTATCCCATGCACAGAAAGAGACATCATTAGGTTTTTATACCCAATAAGTCCAGGTGGAAAGAGCTCCAAGTCTGAAAGAACGGGAAAAAAAATCCTCTTCTGAGACAGGGACGCAGAGACTTGTGAACATAATGAGCTGGCAAGTCCATTTTTATACAATTTAAAGTAAAATGCTGTACGGTAACTTCACCAAGCTCAATACCTGAGACGTTCAGACTTTCCCACCTCCAGTTGCACAGGTTTGGGAGGAGCATTTCAGAGAAAGAATACATTTTTCCTCCTCAGATTTCTCCAGATAAGATGAAAAAGTGGTGAGTTAAATTTCACTGGACAAAAGCAAGAAAGACAAGCATTTTAAAAGCCAGCACAGAAAGAACAGGGAGGTCTCATTTACCTGCAGGACCACATTCTGCAAGTTTTCATGCTAGAATACAGATAGAATCTATGGACACTGAAACATGTGAATTATTTGTAAATCAAGAGGATTCTATCTGCAGTACTAGCGCAGAACTCTAATATACAACTTAGCTTCCACTAATGTCAAAGTGCTGAGATTAAGCCTCATCGAATCTTTTTTACAGCATTGTAAGTATAAATCATTATCAGATACACAAAGTGAAGAACAGAAAAGAGAGGTGGGAAAACATAGATCAGACCCCAGAAACTGTGATTGTCTTCTATATTAATGGAGAAAATACTACAGCATTTGTACACCTCTACAGATGTATACACACAGAAACAGTTAACATTAAACTACAGGTGCTGTAAACACTTGTTGGTTTCTTTTATTAACATTCACAATTTGAATATACCAACCGAAATTTGACCAAGTAAGATTTTTTCATACTCAAAAAATTTGGTTCATTGTTTTCAGTTGCTACCCCTCTTGCCTCTCTTCTTCAATCATTCCACTGAACAGCATCAAAAAGGTACAGACAACAGATCCATAGCTACAGAAAACTACTGGAAAAACTTGAAGAATTTATTTTATGTCTTTGCGATTACAATTGGAACTTTCAACGCTGATTTCTTGTACTTAATTTCCCTTCTTAATTTCACACATGGAGGATATTATCTGGCACTTGAATAGGCCCCCTGTAGTTTTGATATGAATAGCTGAACTCCCATCTCTCCTGCCCTTGATGCTTGGCTGGGGAAGTTTTCAGTAGCAGGTTAGAAGGCAACAGCTCATCAATCCATACGGTAAGAATTATAGTCGCAGAAAGAAAAAAAAAAAGCTTAATTTCCCCCACCTCCCCCCCAAGCACTAAAACATTTTCAGGTTTTCAAAAAATCAATTAAGTATTTCATTCTGACATTTTTTTTTTAAAAAGGAGAAAAAAGTAGTCACAAGGGATCTTCGGCAAAAAAACACTGAAGAGCAGCATGGAACCAACGGTCCTACACATGAATTTACTGCAATTATGATACTGGTACGGGGAAATGACTCTTGCTCACATACACCCTCCTGTATCTAATGTCTCCATGCTGAACTACTTTCTGCTTCTCTTACATGACAAGAAAGATTTTTTTTTTTTTACCACGCTGCAACAGATCTCCTCAGTCAGTCCTCTTCAAGCTGTTAAATTTTACATAAAACACTGAAATATTCATTGGAACAAACAGAGTGCATGAAAATGGACCTATAGCGTTGGGGTTAGGGCACTCAGCCGGCAGGGGCAGCCCCTGAGTGCCAATACCTTTTCAAACGAGTATTTAATTATTTACACAAAATTGAACAGCTGCAATGAGAGAAGGAGAGCGCTCCTGCCAAATGGGCTAGAGCACTTTCCAGAGACAAGGTGAGGTAAATGATTCTAGAAAAAGCACCAGAGCCCTCCAGTCAAATTCAGCACCTGAAGGTGTTTTCTTCAGTGAGGAAGTGCAGTAAGCCTCACACTGAAAAGAGGATTGATAAAATAGCAACTGCAGTGCTAATTCAAGATTTTGGTTTATATATCTACACTATTATATTTCTCTCTTACGCAAACACGACTTCGCCCTTTTTTTTGACCATAAATTGGAATTTCTATATGTAGAAAAACGGGGCTTTAACCAGTTATCAAGAACCTAAAATAACAGTGACTGAAGTTTTCATTTTACCAATTTACCTGCTCTTTCATTTTCCTAATTTTACTAATACAGGAATCCATAATATAAAATAGATGGCTTAGCTTTTCCTCATTTTTATTTGTTTAATTATCTAATTAAAATACTAATTATTCTTTCTTTTTTCCAAAATATTAGGTCTTTTTTCCTTTAGTATCTAGTACCTACGCTGGCATAAGTTAGGCACGATAAGATACTACGTTTTCCTAAAATCAAAATAAAAAAAAAGTTGAGCTTTTGAGCATGGTTTGGAAAACGCTTGTAACCAAGTCAATATTCAAGCAAATAAAGGTCAAGTATGTCAGCTGCTACACTTTCCGCAGGGTAAAGTCTGAGAGGCCACGTGTAGTTTGTCTGGCTGTAGAACCATTCACAGACGGAAATGGAAACCAAATCCATTTCCAGAGCTCAGGATGCTGGTTAGGAAACACATCCTTAATTAATCTGTTCAATCCCTCCTTGAACCCATCAATTCTTCCAGTCTCTACAGTGTCACATTGCAAAGACTGAAAGACTGACAATGCAATTGAATTCATTGCCTGGGATTTTGCCGGTGGCTTTTTCTTTCATTGACCATGTTCTCTCAATGCAAACTGTGAACATATGATAAATTACTTTGAAAGACTATCTTTGTATGATATTCCCTCAGTAATTTTGGTTCCTTTCTTTTATATAAAATTTACGTTTAAGCTATTCAAAAAATATGAAAATACTGAATCATTTTAAAATTCTCTCAACTGCCATGTACATCGAAGGGAAGTAATTGAAAAACTAAAATTACCTGAAAAAACCTTGAGGAAATGAAATACAAGCAAGCACACTGCCATTTTCAACTAATTAAGGCAACGCAAGAATTTCTAACAGATAATGGATGACAGCATACACTTTACAGTTTACTGAGCCCTATCGATAAAACCATCAACATTTTTCACTCAGACAAGGTTTCATGTTCCTGCTAAACAGTGAGCTAAATACACTCCATCTTCCTCTCTAGGATGCAGTCACAGGCATCAGCACAATTCTAAAGCTACAGCCTTTCCTAAATGCCAACCATGTACAATAGAGAACCTGTCCACTTGTTTGTTTTTCCATTTACAGCAAGAAGCAAAAGTCTTGTGTCCTAGCAGCAAAACACTAGAAACAATTGTTAGCTTTTGCAGTTTAACACACGCTATGGACCCTTTACACTGCATTTTGTGAAGCAGTACATTCTGATCAATCCATCGTCATCCATCACGGTTCAGTATTATGTATGAAAAGCTATTCAGGACAGCTAGATCACATGAGGATTTTTTCTCCCGAGTTAACTAAAATGAACACAGAAATTACAAATGTCTTTTTCATTTTAAGACTTTTTCCTGCACTCTCCATGGTAAATTCACACACACACACCTTTTTACAACTAGAAAGTTCTGAGGGGAAGAACGGACTAGTCAGAGACAGAAAACAGCATGCTTGTGGAAAACACCTGCAGGGGATTTCAGCAGGGCTTCTCCTTACAGCTGCAGGCAGAGGTCACCTTCTCGTTGGTCCCCACTTTCTGACAAAAGCAGATTCAGAAGCAGCTGTTGTGCTGAAGCACTCCCTAAGCTATTTTCCACTGCATGAATTAATCAGGACTGCACTGAAGAAATCTGATGACTACCGGTCCCTGTAACAGCATGGGTTGTTGAATAAGATGAATTTCAACGTTACTTTATATTTTGTTGGAAAACAATTTTGTGACTAATCTCAGATCAAGCAGTCCGCTGGTCAGCTTTGCTGTTCTAGAGCAAATGCATTCTCTATTGAAGAGCCAAAATGAAGAACTAGTAAGCAAAAGTAATGATACTGCACTTCTTGTAATGAATTCTCAAATAAGACAACATAAGATCTAAAATGCTTCAAACAGAAAAAAAGACATATTAGATGGAAGAGCCTGCACAGTTTCAAGGCAGAGGCTAACAAAAGAAGCACGTGGCACATCTAGTGCAGACAAGACACTGCATGTTATCCACCAAAAGGTTCAAGAAGTGCAACTGATTTCCAATTGTTTGCAAGAACTGACAAAAGAGAACCTGGCTCCACTTGCTCAGATGCATCACTCACTGGAGCAGCTGAATGCTTCTGCTGCAAAAAAAAAAAAAAAAAATAGTGGCTAACCACTTGTTTTACATTCAACAGTTGTACAAAAGCCTAGACATCAACAAAATCTGTGTTAATTCTGATTAATTAGGAAAGTCACAGATTGCTCATGATGAATAAAAAAGAGAAAGGACGTGCAGAGGTAAATGATCCTTACTAGAGAACTTGTCAATTTTATAAAGATGCAAACTCACTGGAGCCAAGGCAATGTAACTGTACTAGCAAAAAGGCCACTTGTCAATGGCTCAAAAAATGTAATAGACTCGCAGGCTCGTCAAGAGGTTTCATTAAGGGCAGAGAACTCATGAAGTTAAGAAAAAGTTTGCGAGCATGTTCCAAAGAACAGCCAAGTACAAAACATGAAGCCAGCACAAAATGTTGACTGTCCAGAAATCTGTTATTTGTCCTGAAGCAAAGACTGAACGCTTTTTGAGCAAAAGCTCCTATAAGAGCTCCATTTTGTAAATCACGGTCAGAATAACAACTAGCATTAATTACTAGAAAAAAAAACAAAGATTTTCATATGATTGAATCTCCCCAAAATAAAATGGTTACAACAAACAGCACAGTCATTTGAAGGGGAAAAGTGTCTATTATATAAAAGCATTTTAAGCTGCTGAGAACACTGCCATGCAAATACAAGCAGCTCATGTAAGAAAGCAACAACTTCAGACAATCCCCAAGACAAGGACTAGCACAGTTTCATTTTTAAACAAAATACCAGTAGGTTTTTATACCAATGGCTGATGCACCACTGTTTCCTTACATATGTAGTTGAATTACTTTGGCTTTAGTGCGCCTTTTCAGCTTCATTTTATATTATTCATCAAGTATTCATTTTTTAATTACATGGAGGACAGCTTGGGTATTGGAAAGGGTTTGTCCCTTATGTACAAGAAATATAATAAATTGAAATGTACTTGTCGTCTGTCCTCAGTCCAGAGATCCTGTGAACACAAAAATCAATTTTAAAACTCATTTTATGCCTCTAGAGGGTTCTTCAAAGCAAAAAACACCTTACAATGAAGGCTTTTCTAAAACTGAACTTTTATATCTCTGGTGGCTGGTACTGAGACACAGTAGCTCACAAAATTCAAGTTTCAAAAAGAACTGCCACAACCACCTTGGTCATCAGACCATCAACTGCCATCTTTCACAGAACTCACACAATTAAAGAAGTAAAGGCACACAAAGGCAGACAATAAAAGGAACAGAAATTTTCCTTTTTTTTTTTTAACAATTACATTTAGGAAATGTAGGATCCAGGAGCAAAATCTATAAAATATTTGAGCTTAGGGTGTTGATTTTTTTTTGGCAGGAAATCTGCAGAGAATTACTGTTTAGTGTTATTAGCTCTACTAACACTTTTACTGTAATTGTAAAAAGTCAAACACATGCAATTTGTCAAATACTGAGAGAACTGTCATTACGCTGATGATCTTCATTTGCATTGTTAAAAAGCAAATGTTCCATTTTTGTCCTTTGTAAAAACAGGAAAATTCTATCTGGCAAAACATTTCCATCCCTGCAACTGAGCAACTGAACATTTCCCGCAACGCAAAGCGAAGTTAGATATTCATTAACAAAGGCAAAGCGGCTACGCACCACTTCTAGCTCATGGTCAAAAGGAAATTTGTACTGCTTGCAACTTAATGAGTAACTTACGCCAACATGCGACTTTATCAATTTAGTTTAGCGAAGCACTTCCTCATAGCTTGAGCAAGGACCGAAAAAGGAAGTTACTCCAAGGCTGAATTACAAAGAGATAAAAAGAAAGAAACTGCAGTAACTTGATGCAAAACAGATACTACCACAAAATTAGTAGTACTGAGACATAGCACCACCAAACTACACCAAGTTAAATCAGTATTTTGACAACTGGAAATTGTACTCAAGGTATTGCTGACAGCTTTTCTTAAGTTTTCTCCATCTACTCACTTTCACCAGCAGCTAATCAACTCATTTGGTGTGAAAATTTGGAAAGCAAAATCTGTGATTACTAAAGAAAGATTCATAAACAATTAATAGAAAGACTATTCTGAGTGATTTCCCCTCCCGGACTGCATCGTCAGGTGTAATGTTTTACCTGAAAGAGAGAATCTATCCTGACTGTACATTCAAGATGAAGTTGCTGTGCTGCTCACTTAGGACTACAGCAGTAATTTTCAAGTTGAGTTTTCAGTATCAGTTCTCCCAGTCATTCAGGGAGGGTATGAATGCACGGTAACATTCGACAAGATCCACTGCTGAAGTAGAATGGCTTCTAAATATAGTCAATGCTTATGGTGGCATCTCCAGTTGAACCATCACAGACCAGAAAAATAAGACTAGCATTCACTATTAATCAATGTTTTGTTTTCAATTTCTTTTTCTTCCCCTAATTCCATCAATGAGATAGGAGCAGGACAGTGCATTACTCACGCAGCCTGAAAAACGTGGTTTATGAAGTCCAAATAGCAAATTTCTTCTAAGTGAAAGTCCAGTAACACAAAATCAGCAACAAAGTAACTCAGATTCCATAAACCTACCAATAAAACTTCGTAGTGATGTTTTTTTTCTGTCAAAGAAATATGGAACATTGTTGTTTTTTTTTCCTTAATCCTAAGGAAACAAGGATTATAACTTCATGCTGTTTTGTCTCCCGCAGTAGCTTTGGAACACATTACTCAGTTTTAACCAAATTTGACAGAGGGATGTGGCCTCAAAGATATTATGTTCCCTCCAGTTTTGTGACACTAAGCAGATGGGAAGAAGAAAAGAGATCTTTACATAATCACATTACAAATTCCACAGAGGGAAAGGCTTCAGAGTTTGCAGATGCTTTCTTAAACTGCAGAGTATTTCCAAGAAATGAAATTTAGGACACAAAGAGAGAAAAAAAATCAGGCAGAACATGTAAACAGGCAGAAAACATAAATACAAAGGAAAACAGCTTCCTAGTTCTGACACATACGAAGTTACTTGTTATGAAGGAGAGGTAGCAGTGGCAACATTGCATATATTGTTATTCCCTGACTCGAGAGATTTCTAGTTCCTTTAAAGACTTCCAATGTCAACGGCAGCAATAACACTAGCAGGTTACAATTGGTGATTAATTGGTGCTGTTCTGCAACAGTGCTACAGTAAAACAGAGATGAGAAAATGATTCGTACTCATTTCAGATTAGTATATCATTTCTGAATATTTGTTTAGTTGGGTGGGGTTTTGTTCCATTTTTGCTTTTTTACAACCTGTAACTGCGTTCTGATATCTTCCTTAATTGTTTTCCTCTTCACACATTATGACTTTAGTAACTTTGACAATTTCCAGGTTTATGGAATACTCTAAGAAAGCTTTGAATACAGCTTTGTATACTTCTACTCTTCTTTTTTGGAGGTTACTGACTAATACTGCTAGTCACAATTTCTGCGAAGCTATAGCAGTAAATGCTATTTTTAAACAAACATGTAGGAGTCAATACGCCAGTGGAAAGCATGAGGAGCAAAGCATTTCAGACACTCTGTTTCTCTGCAGAGAAGTATTTAATGACTGTCGGGAGCTCATTGCTGCCATTAGCTGCCTACTGCAAATTTAGCTGCCTACCGCAATTTATTTTTTAAACAGTCAACTTAAAACCTTTCATTTCTCTATCAACATTAGACTGCAGAAGGTTGGATGATGTGTACGCTAAAGCCAGCGTATAGCATAACCCTTCCAAGTAAGCTGCACCTGTTTTGTTTTGTTTTTTTTTACTTGCCCCAAATATACAACGATATAAAAATCACCTTTTGTTGCCAGTTTGAGCTTTGCTCTTTCTTGTCAGCTGTAATTGAAAAGCAACTAATTTAAAAGAACCAAAACCTGCTAAAACGTAAAAAAACAGAACTGAAAACTACATTTAGAGTAAGTACTAATATCCTCAGATTCAAACATGTTACACTGAGAGTTTTCATGCACAGCAAGACAGTATTGAGATGAGTTACTATATGGATATTTCTTGTAATTGCTCCCATGAAAAGGAAGGTGTCACAACAGTTTTAAAGGAAATGTCTTTCAGTTAGCAAATAAAGGGGAGAATCTTGTTAATTATTTGTTGATTATTAGTAGTTTATATGCTCCGTAAATTTCATCAAAGCTTTTTCAATATAAGCTTGCTTCTAAATGGGTAACTTCATCATTTACATTGGTATAATTTCCTGCAAGAAAAGTAGTTTACTGCAATTTAGCAGAGACCGGGGCCTCACCCTTTTACAGTTTGTAACACCTTCTGCCCATTGCAGTGCCAGTGAGGGGAGCTGCTTCCCAGTCTCAGCTGCCTTCTTCCAACAACATCCAGACCTCAAAACCCTGCTCCAGTGGCTCCAATGAGAGATCAGGAGGATCTCCAGGGATAGGTGGTGGGGGACTTTTTCTGACCCCCGAGACTTTTGAAATGTGATAGAGATGCTCAGGTTGCTCCCTACAGGTGGTTCGAAGACACTACACCAGTGTGACACGATGAAAAATGCAACACTGTGAATTATTGCCCAAGCTGTTGTGAATATCTGTAGCGCGTTAACATCCCAACCATCTATAGCTCTCAAGCTCCTCCTCAGTCTCATAATGGGCCTACTTATTCAGGTACAATTTCAGTTAAGGTATAGATTTCTGCATCTAAGTCTGCATGAAGAATAACAGTAAACAGCTACAGGACCCCAAATTCATACCATAGGTGATAGCTTTGTAGGCAAGATTTGAAAGAAATGCCACGTAAGAAACAGATAAATAATTTGAAATGTTTCTGGGACCATCTAGCAATGAAGTCTTTTAAAACTTGATTCTAATGAGTTAGACTAAGAAATGCCAATTTAACTAATGACTTTCATAATGTGTACAGGGATATCAAACTCACAATTTTCTGAGTATCTCCCCATCTCCTAATATTAGGCCTCTCTCAGAATTCAAATGTGTCTTGTGCCCCCCAAAACTTCTGGAACTACTGCCAGTATTCTTCAAATGCAAGTTCATTCAAGTGTGTTGAAGTATTTTATCCTTGAATCATCAGCTAAATTTAAATTGGGTTTTCAATATTTTCTTTCCAATCAATTATAATTTGACTGATTCCAGAATCAAGATGGCAAAAAGACATGTTGCAGCCTAAAGGTAAAAAGCTAATTTGGGGAGCTGGAATTTTAGGAACTGAAAAGCAAACAAAAAGAATACTTTGAATGCTTCATAAAATCTGCATTTCTTACTGAATGCCCTCAGCTACTACAAGTGTTTCTATACTACATGAAGGACGAGTTACATAAGCATAAAGAGATATGCAAAGTCATTTTAACCTGTTAAATCTAGATACCATTTACAGACTCATTATACAGCTCAGAACTCAATGTTAGTTAAGCTTTCCTGCCCCAGAGCACCTCATTTGGCCTTGAGTGAGGATACAAGCATGAGGCGTATCTTACACCCTTTAGGATCGAGTACCTCCTCTCCTTACCATTCATTGTGCATAACATCTGTGGCATTTGGAAAAGCTGTAGTACAGTAGTTCAGCATGATTCATATTCTGACTTTGAAATGCAGAATTCTGAGCATTTAATACGTGGAAAACCTATACAGTGAATGAAACAACCAGACTTCATTTTCGTTTTGACAGCTACTCTTCTTTCAATTCTGTCTAGAAACCTTAACTCTAATCAAGGCGTATGTCTTTCTCTTTTAATATTTAAACTCTTGCAAGTCATTCCACCTGCTCTCGTCTCAAGGTTTTGCATACCAAATACTCAGTAGGTTTGAGTCTTCAACCTCTATTGTATCTAAAGGCATGTCTTTGAAAGATAATTTCATAAGTGCTCTCAGATGGGTAGTGTCTGCTCAGGATTAATGTTGTTGCAATAGCAAGTGCAGCACGTGCCAGCAGAAGACAAATTCACTCTATTTTGAGCTTCAGATAAATCTTAAACACAGCTGAAGGCATTCAAGTCATCAAATGAGAGCACATACAGCACTTGCATAATATCTATCAGCATATGGCTAGCAGAGTCTGCTTGGGTCATAAGGCTGGATCTTCAAAAAGTGAATGAGGACAGTTTGTTCAGTTTTTAGACTTGTTTAAAAAAAGATCTTTGAATTCCAGGACTAGTTATTTTCCTGTGTGAAGTCCTGGCAGCATACCATTTTCTTAGAAGCTCGAACTTAGAAGTACTCTCTTTCCAGCAACAGCAAAAATTCAAAGGCTTTGGGAATTTATTGAAAATTATATACGCACTTAAAAATTCAGGAGTTATTCCAACTACCTGAGCTGGAATCATTTTTCTGAGCTTTCACAAAAACAACTGGTAGGCATGTCAGTAGGTTGCTTTTGAAATTAAGTATCTCTTAGTTTCCTATGAGCCTTTTTATTTTCTCACGTTCTATCCAGGAAATAAATTTGCAATTCATTTCTCCATAACCATATCCTTTCCTGAAACTGTGAGGAAATGCTTATTTGCTTTGCTAATGTTTATTCCTAGACATTCCTAAAACTTACATTTGCACTCTGTTGTGTCCCTTACCCCTTATAACCTGAATTCAGCCTGAAGCTGCCTACGCAAAATAACCTATAAAAGAAACAATGAACTGGAGTGCGTTCAGAGTAATTGGTAATGCTTTACAGTTTGAAGAGGAAAGATGGTACTGTTGCTTTCTACTGTAAAACATTAATTATTGGCAAAAGCTCTGCTAGGAGGCAGGAAAGACATGCACATTTGTAAGCATTACTTCAGTAGCATCCAAAACCACATCTCTGATTAATTGTTTCCTTTGAGTTCTATTGCCCCTTCTCAGTAACAAGCTGTATTCAGGACCTAGACAAGTTGGAGAGGTTGACTGCCTGGGAAGGACAGATAGGTGCAACTGAGAGACTGAGCTCTATCCCAATGCACTACTGACCTGAATGTCCTCAACCTTGCACTGTAGCAAGTGTCTGACTTGGAGCAGGGAGAAATTAGTAGCAGTAATTTGGTTTAGCAGAAAGCAGTAGGAAACATAAGAGGAGGTAATTAGTCCAGAGAATTCTATGAGAGTCTTGGATCTTCCTCCAGCATTTCACAAACTCAGTGCTTTCAAGAATTCAAGCCTGTTGGAGACTTCTGACAATATACATAATATTTTGTAGTATAAATCCTTAAAAAAAATTTAAATCACTGTCCTAGTTACTAACATGCTCCAAGTTGAAATCTCATCTTGTTTCTGTAGGACATCTCTCAGGTGATGGGGATAACTCCTGCACCACATTTTAGATGGACACAGTTCCTGCAGCTCTGACTGGATCTGTAATAAGCATTCCCCATTTACTGACCTGATCGATTCTGTATACGTAAGTTATAGTAGAAAAAAAGATGGCTTTGCTTCTTGGAAAAGAAGCATGTGAAGATGCCTGTTTAATGTAAGAGACTAAATAAAAATGCCGGGTGCTTCTTCCTTATTTAAATCACACATTACACTGTAAATACTTCAAATAGCTTCAGCTTATCATAAAATGTATGGGTACTCCCCTCAAAAACCCTATCTTTATATACGTACTCTGCAATGTAATGTGGTATAGAGAATCTCAAGCTAGCTGAAATTGTAGAGAAGAACCAGAAAACAAAGAAATAAACACCGCTGTCATACTAAGCTATACAGAGAAGCATACAGAACTCAATTGCTGTCAATATTCCAGCTGATCCATTTGTAAGGTAAGGGAACACGGGCTGGTGACACATCCTCAGATACAGACTGGATTAAAAGCATTTTACTAGTTGTTTACTTTTAAAACATCAAAATATAACTAAATAAACCTCTGTATTATTTTCTCATAAATTATTTAAAATACATTTCACATATTCCATAGTAAAACGGAATCCTTCAGTTCCTTGGCACACAAAGAGCTCACTTGAAATATTTACGGAGGAACATGCCAGAAAAACAGTTCAAAGACATTCTGACAAATCAGAAAAATTTTCCGAAAATATCATCTCAAATATACGGCACCTTTAGCTTATGCAGTTTCTGGGTCCAGGATGAAACCGATAGCTAATGAAGAACGAACAGAAAAAGCTGCTGTCTTAACATGAAAATGAAATAAAGTATGAAAAGATCAAGTTTCATTTCCATTAAGAAAGACATTTGTCTTTAGCTCCAGTGGGAGCAGAACTGACTTCCAAATGGTGCCAGTTTTCACTGAAGCAGAGCTTGATATTGGAGAGACGGTGAGGAAGATACAGTGTTCCACAGACCATTAGATTTAAAATGTGCTTTCTATTTGCTATTCATTTTTAACAGTCCACCTTGGATTCAAGCCTAAATTAGATCCCTTGAAACTTGTCAGCTAAAGGAAATAAACAAAACCTGCGGTTTTAGAATAAAGTTTGATAAATACGCTTCCACTTGGACTTACCGTGACTTTTCTCAGTCAAAAAAGTCAGGGCTCCTTCGTGTTCTGGTACTACATTTTGCAAATGCAAAGGTTTCTTCCGTACTCTGCCTTGCTTTTGATGCCCAACTGTGCTTTCAACTCATCACTCAGTGTCAGAACACATGCCAGCATGTGTAGCAACACATCTTCCAGAAAGAAAGTCCACATGCTTTCTTGCAACATCAATCAGTTCGTACTTTTATAGTAAGAACTGAAGCTGATAACCACACTGGATTATAAATGTGTTCTGAATAATGTTGGAAATGAGAAATCCCTACCAGCTTTACAGCCTACTATGAAGTATTTCTTTTTTTCTGGTCCAAATCCAGAAAAAATCCAATCCTGCACTACAGAATCTTCCCTAGCTTGTGGTGCTCAACCTGCTTCTACCAAAGCAATGAACCCGATGACATTATAGCAGCAGAACAAGCACTTTAAGATAGCTCATCATGAACAGCACCTTTCCTTTCATCCCATTACCAGCTGCACCCAGCGAAGTCTGTATTTGGACCGAGCTTATTTTCACGCTATTTGTTTGATAATTGTAATAGTCTCATTTGCTAATTTCTGTGAAGATGGAATAAAACATATGTGTAGCAATTGTTACTGGCTGCTTCCACAAGCCAGCAGGGTAACACAGCTACATTTGTCAAGTAGTTTCAGAGTCACATGCCCTCCTCTTTTGCTCATCATTGCAATTGGTTAGCGCTCTCATTCTGCAGAAAGTATGCTTCTATCAGATGAATGAAAACATCTCCTTGCATAGCACCGCGATTCACATTTTTTATTGGAAATGAAGGTAGCTGGACAGTCTTTGGGCAAAATAAATTTGTCCAATAGTTTCCTCAGATCTCTAGTGACATTTCTGTTCAGAGTCAGAGGAAGCCAATACCTTGATCACGAGCCCGAGAGCTGTAGTATTCAGCAGAGATGCCAGTTCAATATTCTCACTTCTTACTGGAGACAGGCCCTCACATCACACTTAGCTATTTTAGTGTGATTTCTCAAGTCTTTCACTGGAGTAGCCACACGCTGAATAAATATTTACTGTACTAGTACAAACTGTATCTCCACATCAAAGTATTCTGAAAACGGGTTCTAAGTCAGCTGAAAGAGGACAATGGCATCTTCAGTAAGGATGAAGCAATATGTATGGCACACAAGGAACACAGCAGCATTCCTTTTTCCATTCTTGGCAAAAATCCCCCCAACCTTCACTGCTGATTTTGGCTACTCTTGTTCTACCCTTATCCCACTGAGGTTATTACAAAAGCTAGCACTCAACTATATGCATTCTTCCAATCCCAATTGTAGCGTGTCAGCCCTGAACTTTATTTTTCACTTCTCCCCAAGGAAGCTCTCAAGGACCATAGTACAGGTTGACAGAATGATTATTATCAGAATTTTAGGCATCCAAAAAAAAACATTTCCTGAATAAAATGAAAAGAGAGCCGCACAACATGGATTGGTCAGAAATTATTTCTAGAAGTACCGTTACATGATCAATGGGTTAACATAAGAACAACAGCAAGGGGCTTCTTATCACATCCAAAAAACAAGGCAGCAGACAGGTGATACACTTAAGTTCTACAGCAAAAACTTCACAGTCTCTAAGCTTTGACCACAGTACGTTACCTGTTCACTAATACTTGGATCTGCATTGTGTGTGCGCTACGAACTTGTCAGAAAAAGAGAAATAGATAACCTAGCCATAAAACCTAGTATGCTGTGAGAGCTGCTTTTACTGCATATTTTTCTGAGTTCCAATTGTATCTCTGATGTAAGATCCGCCTACTGCTGTTATCTCAAAGATCAGAACTGATGAAAAACTGAACAAGAGAATTTCAGTCTTTTATTCTTAAGCTCTTGACTTTGCTAGACTGTTAAAACTTCCAGTGTTCAAGTCTGGTTTTGCCTGGTTTAAATTAAAAAAAAAAAAAAAGAAAAAAGCTGCTTTTGGCAAAATGCAGAACTTTTCTTACTTCCAGACCTGGAGTAAAGATGATGCAGGTGTTTGCTAAAGAGAAATTAAAAAGACTACATACACAATTTATATGAAGAACCCGACAACAGTCATCTTCTATTGGAAATAGCTGCCACGTGCAGGTGAAAGTAAGACCGTAAAGCGCAGATGAGTTTGCGAGCACGCTATATCCATGCCAAGTTCCTGCTCTGCATATTAGGTGCAGAAAATTGCTGTATTTAGATTGTCTCTATCTTAGCATATCTTTAGTTCTATAAAATGTCTCGATGATTAAAAATTTCAGCCAGTTTTATACCTATACATTTTGTAAAAAAGGTTGACCTTTCAGGATGGCACTGCAAGCTGGTAAGCTCTGCTAAATATAGCAGTGAGCAGTTCAAATTGTCTAAGTTCCATTTGTTCAATTCATTAGGTCAGCTCATGGGAATTTCTATAAAATTCAGAGATGCAAAGGCTCACATCAGAAAATACCATTCAAATAACTTGGCTTTAATAAAACAATATCATCTTCGTCTGTTAGGATGCTCTTGTCTAAGTCTTCTTTTCAAAAAAAAAGAAGATTCAACTGGGTTTTAGAGTAAACCACAAAATTATTAACTCTAATCATATTCATTCCAGGTGCTGAAAAGATATTAAATAATGTTGGTAAATGAGTTATAAACTCAGTAAGAAAACATGGTTAATGATCTCTTAGTTTTTGGTGAAGATACGAAACAGCTTAGAGATCAAAAACAGGTGTTGTTCAAGTTGCCTGAGCTGTCACAGAAGCACTGATAATAAGAGTTACAGAACCTACTTGACGTCCACTGCAGATCTGACACAGTGCAGTTTAATTAGTGAACGTGACTGGATGAGAGGTAACACTATTGGCTCTGAAAGATGCATTCCCATTATTAGCAATGAAGTTTTCTATCAGACAGAAGTAGAGGCACTCTGTTACTAAGAGATACGGAGCATCTAGGTGAAGACATTTTGGCAGATGCTTGCCAAAGCACAGTGGGTACAATAAGCAACTTCTGTGCAGTGACACCAGCAGCCAAGAACTGCTGTGGTGAGAAGAGGATAGTCACAGTTCCGGTGGCTTTATCCTGCCTTCTCTCTCAAACAACTTCAGAAGAAATTGAGTCAAACGAAAGTAGCCATTCACCAAGGCCCCAAACCAACAAATCGAGGAAAACGTTCTTAAAGAATCATGCTCCAGCTACACAAATGAGAAATTAAGAACACTGTTCCCACAGGACTGGAGATAGGAGTCTCTGCCATAAACATAGTGCTAATATTAAAAATAATTCCAGATGTAAATAGTTTCTGTTAACAAGCTATTAAAGTATACAACTTATACTACGTTATATGATATAGACATCATTCTTCATGTATTTATCCCTTTCCAGGGGTTTTGGGCAGGTTTCAGAAGAGGAAATGAGAACAAATCCACTATTTGGCTGAATGTTTAAAACATATTCTGCATGTTGTCTGTAGTCCCTATGAAACCGAGACATACAAGTGGAAAACTCTCCAGTTTCTCCAACAGCCCAGAAGCCTCTCCCTGAACACAAAATGGCTTTTCTTCCATAAGCCATACTCCCAGCAAACAAAATTACTGGACTGCATCTACCTACAGAACATTTATGCCTTTACAAGTCCCATGGTCACAACACAGTTCTATCTGGTCGACAGGAAAATTCAGATCCACGAGAAATAACTCAAATTTTCAATAGACTTATCTACCTAATAATCTGAGCCTGGGCTGTTAGAATATTGATACACAATATCATTAAAAATCTCAAAACAAAATACATATTGTAAACTAATGATAACAGATGAAATTACAAGCTTAAACATTCAGAACAGAGGCAGTCACTTGTAACTTCTCAGTGATAATACAGCACTATGCGGCTGGAAAAAAAACAGCCTTAAAAATACAGAAATATTCTGATTGTGACATGAAATCTGGCTAACATGTAGCTTTTTGTACCTTCTCTTCCCTCATTGTTTTTACAGGTATATCAGGAGGTCAGAGCATTTTAACTGGAATATTTTCTAACAGGTATTAAGGTATTTTCCATTGAAATGTATTGGAAAGAATCCCAGGACAGAGAGGAAAAGTAATCAGAGGCTTATATTGGCCTAGATTTGTCCATTATTTCTTTGCCTGTCCTACTTAGGAAAGCTCAGATAAGGAGTACTTTTAAACAGCCTCTATTTTTCTACAGCTTTTATTCTACATATTCAAGATATTTACAGTAATATTATAATGGTAATCTTAGTATGGGCTGCCCTGACTTTAAGAGCTTCTTGCCTTGATATTCCCTGCTGTATTGACCACTTTGAGAAAAAGTACATTTATCCTCCTTATTTCTTTGCTTCATCTATAAAGCTGAAGCAGCGTGGAAAAGAGAGTCTGCCATTCACACAAAACACCTATTAAATTACAGAACAAAGCTCTCTAGGAGCCACAGAAAACTACCCTTCTCACGTATATTTGCTAAGGTTATTTTTACTTATTTGTTTTAAATTGAACTTACCATCTTTTGTTCTTATCCTCTTCTTCCCACTCTCACTTGAGTCTCAGGACTGCACTACAGTCTCTGCACTACTAACCTTGTTGCCTTTCACTCCACATTTTTAGGTTGAATTCCTGACCTTTCTACCACCACTGCCCCCTACAACAGTAGGGATTGCTTATCTCCACTGACACCTCCACCTTCCAACAGAGATATGGCAACACCATACAGGAACTCAAGACAGTATATCCATGCTGTAGGTTAGCTCATCCCAGACAAGTAGTGCTTAGAACACTGTAACTCACACCATCGGTATGATTTACCAACAAAAACCAGTGGAACAGATATTCAGAGTGAAGCAAATTTCTTCATGTTTGCATGACCGCAAAAATCCTCTGGACAGTGGGAAAAAAAGATTGCACTACAGAAAGCAAGTTCTAGATATCCACAGTAGGGCATAATAGGAAAAAGAAAGGATAAAGATGAAATGCTTCTTAAAATGACAGCTACTGGTAGAGTTAGCAGTGCTTGCTTTTTCAGACTGGGTAGGCAGATGGTTTTTGCCTTAGCAAAACCTTAGCATTTTCCAATAGAAAGCTATCCTTTCTCCTTCCCAAAATATGTCAAGCTCCTCCCTACATAAAATGAGCATAGAGATCATTATATATAATGAAAATGAAACTAGATAATAACTTTAATAAAGCACAATTTATCAAAAATCATCCATTTTTGAGTCATTTGCATAAAATAGAGCAACTACATAAATTTAGCTTGAGCTTCAGATGAATTACACCAATCATATTCATTATCTCTGTATTACTTTACCGTACCAGTAGTAGAAACTATGGTATACGTTAGTGTACACCTCATTAAAATAAAATAGCTTCCAGCTACTGAAACTCACATTGATATTATTCCCAAAACTGCATTCCACCATAATGACACTTGAAGTGAATTCTGAAAGAATTGCTATTGTTTGAATGAATTATCTCCTCTTATTCAAAAAAAAAAAAAAAAGATTGCCACAAGCATAATTAAAGCACATCAAACAATCTCTCTAGTACTTACTGGTAGAGTATTAATGAGATTTACTGTAGATGAAATTGGTGAAATTGGGAATAGCAGGTTCACAAAGCATTGCCTTCTTGTGTTCCAGGAGATTTCAACAGACTGAACAACAACCACCTCCTGAATACAATTATGCAAATACTTGATTATTTTCAATTAGCTTAAGTTAACTCCATATTAAGCATGCTCTCAAGAGCAAGACGTTGGATGTGAAACATAATTTTTGTTTTGATATCAATATTGTTGTTACCATTGAAAATCTGTTTAACAATGAGGCAGAATTATCAGACACTTGTTTGCCATCTTTTAAATTAGTTTCGTTTCGTTCAGGGAAAAAAAATTAAGTTTTCCAGTCACTTTACTGTTAAGACACAATATTGTTTCAGTTTCAAGTCACCATGAAGTTTTAGATGCCATAGAGGCTAACTATTTCTCTACCATCCAGTAAACTAGAAGGAACAATGGCTTCATACACATGGTGCCAAAGGAGGTGAAAATAGAACATGGAGGACTTTTTCAAGCATTACCGACTTAGCTGCTAAGTTTCAGTGGAGCTCCTACTGAATTCAACAGTCATATAAACTGGCTGAAACGGGTCTTGAGAAGTCGCATCTTTCTTCCCATTTCAAGACAAATATGAGACATACCAAGTCCTTCCTAACCAGTAGCTATCTACTCTGACTTTAAAACCACTGAGAAGGAAAACACAAAAAACTACCTGGATGTTTTACTACTGAACAGTTGTTAATATTTACCTGCCTATACCTTGCTGAGATTTGTGTATGTTCTCTCAATCAAACATACAGAGAACAAATTACACTCTGCTAAACAATCCCAAGCCATTAAACTTTAAGATGTCTTATCGCCTATATTTCTAAACTTTTGTTGCTGCTTCTTCAGCTTTCTTCGTATTTTGCTTGAAATACACAACCCATATGCTAGATGTAACTGAGGCCTTATTAATGCTGTGGAAAGCAAGGACATTACTTCATGCATCATCTAAGCTATAGTAATTTTCAAATACAACCCAGCATGGCTCCTGCCCTCCTTGTAACGATTTAAAACTGTAGAGTCTCAATCAATTTACAAGCCACTGTAACACCAAAATCCTTTCCAGCGGAACTGTTGCTAATCCATTTATTTTACCATCCTCGTTTGTACTGCAGTTCTTCCATTCACAGATATCTTGCACAAACCATTACAAAAATTAATACCATTTTAATTAGTAACCCAGTTGGCAAAAATTGTTTTTATATTCAAATCCCGATCTCCTGCACATATGTACACTTTCTCAACAGCCATAATGAGGAACTATTTAAAATAAGAACTCCACGCTGCTGCAAGCAAAATAAATCATATGAAATAGAACAGATTCGGACTTACAGAGGAACAGGCATGGGTTAAGAATCAGATCTCAGTTGTTCTTCCCTCCAGCTCTGTCACACATTCAGCAAGTAACGATGAGCAATATTCATTTCATAAATGCTCAATGCCATCTGTAAAAGTAGAGATAAACAGTTTGTGTTTATTTTTAGACACCTCTCTGATATAGATGCAAAACTATACATATAAGACAATATTTGTACATTAAACATAATAATTGCTTGGCATGTAAATAATAAAACACAGAACTATTTTAATACCATCTGGATTGAGCAGGGAAAAAAACAGAAGTTATGAGGGATATAGACTGAGATTTTAAACATTCCAGAAAATTCATGTTATAGATCCTGATCCAGGATTTGGATCCAAAACCACACTGCTGCCAGATATTTTCACGCCAAATTTTGAGAATGTTTTGAGACCAAGTTCAGCAAAGCATTGCTATGGAGGTTTAAATCCATCTTTTGTGTAGCTCAGTGTACAATAACAGGGTGATGCTTCTCTACAGGGGATGTGCTGGCATATCTTTATCTTACTGACTCATGTGCATATGGTCTACCATATCCAAAATGGCACAAAATTGAAGAATTACATGTGCTTGCCAGTTGTCCGCAGCATCGATCCTGTCAGTGAAGGTCTGGAAACTCAGACATTGACTATGAAAGCAAAAATCAGCAATGACAAGTTGCAGGGATACTTGGATACTTTTCACATCAGATCCTCATAGTTTAAATTTCAGTTTCCAACTGTATTTTTCTTCCACCAGAAGCTCGATTTGTAGCTATTATTTCTTCTCTCTGCTATTTTTAAGCTCTAAAGCAACTTATGCTAAGACTAAACTTGCCATCTGTGACTGTAGAACCACCAAACCATCCCTCCTTATCTATCAGTCAGATCCCCAGAACTGTGCATAATTCACATGGAAAACTGTAAAGCTTACGCATTTGAGGGGAAATGACTCGAACTGAAGTATCATTAAACTTTAAAAGGGTGAGGAATACTAAAACTGTAGTATGTTATGAATTTATTGCCAATTCAAATAGAGTAGGATGTTGAGAAACAAAGGCTTCACTCTCCCATCTCCATCTCCCCTGGTGCAGCACAAAGGGATGGGGAGAGGGGCCGGGGTGAGGCCACAACAGCGCCCTGCTGCTGTGCAGGCCCTCTGCAGGCCGCAGACTCTGCCAGGAGAACAGAATCACAGAGGTTGGAAGGAACCTCTGCAGACAATCTAGTCTAACCCTACTGCTAAAGCAGGTTTCTTACAGAAGGTCGCACGGGAAAGTGTCCAGATGGGTTCTCAGTATCTCCAGAGAAGGAGACTCCACAACCTCTCCGCGCAGCGGGCTCCGTCACCCGCACAGTAAAGACGTTTTTCCTCACGTGCAGATGGAGCTTCCTCTGTTCCAGTTTGTGTCCACTGCCCCTTGTCGTGTTGCTGGGCACCACTGAAAAGAGCCTGGCCCCATCCACTTGATTCCTGCCCATTCGATATTTACAAACATTGATAAGAGCCCTCCTCAGCCTTCTCTTCTCCAGGCTGAACAGCCCCGAGTCTCTCTGCCTGTCCCCATCCAAGAGGCGCACCGTGCCCTTTCAGAGATCAGAGCAGGAAGAAGTCCAACTGCAGAGAACAACACAAACACTCATCACTAAAATCCCCATTACATCTCCCATCTCCAAGCGGTTCTCTGTTTTCAAGTTCCTGTCCAAAAGCTCCTTCAGAGACCAAAGCATACTCATTCCTGAGCAGAGGTGAGTCATACCACATAGATAACATCCTCCTGTCATGCAAATCGCAGGCAGAGTTCACTGCAAAAGGCGGGAAAGGACTGGGCCTTGTGACCTTGCTCTGGAGAGGAGTAGAGACAGGACTACTGATCAGAAGAGGCAAGCCTGGAAAGCTCGAACGGAAATTTTGGCTAAAAGAAAGATATTAAGCTGCGTTCGTTAAATGCCATTAAAAGCATCAAGTCTTGCTTCTGCCACCTCTCTCAAAGTGAGAGATTTTAGATGCTTGGAATACATTTCTAAAAATAAGTTAGAGCAAATTATTAATGTTCAGGACAACAAAAATTTGCAGAAAGCTACTCTAGTGGAGATTGCAGTCCATAAATCCTCCTGCTTCCTGTTATAAATTTGATGAAAAAAAGCAAGTTTTTTTTTTCTCACCAGCAGAAAAAGATGCAAAAGCATCTTCAGCTGAAGAACAGTTAAATCAGGAAAAAAAATTGCCTAACTGCCTTGTTAAATTGCTTCTAGCCCTGTTCAGATGACATTCACTGCTAACCTCAACCTTTCAATAAAAACTTGGAAGACGAGGCAGAAATAATTATTACAGGTGCTGAGAACAAATTGTACCTAATCCGCTGTTTCATTACTATAGGACATCATTAATGACATTTCAGAGACAATGAGCTGCCTTCTATATGTTGCATTTAATCTTTAGAATTGAAACTGTATATGGCAACGAGTTAATCTTAAAATAGACAATTACCATTGTGCTCAATTGTTCTATAAACACAGCTTGCTAAAATAATACGTAATGACGTTTTCTTGTTTTGTGCAAGGTTGGATAATTGTTAACACCCACAGGAAGAATCTTTACAGATATTTCCATCCGATGAGTATTTTTAGATCATTAATGTCATTTGATTTGAAACTATTTCTGTCATCTTTTGCACTGAACAAGAAAGTTACTTCATTTCTCTGTCTTCTCACATAAGTAAAGTTAGCAGGAGAGTTAGGCATAAAAAGTTTTTCCAGTCTTAGTCTGAATTCCCACAAATTACTGCCACTCTATTCTACCTGTACAACTGTTTTGCACAGCTGAATTTGTTACAAAATTTCACTATGATACATTCCATCCAGTTGAAAGATGTTTCCCATTCTGACATATAAGGCAACAGAAAGAACTGCTCTTTCTCTTCTTTGAGCTCAGCCAATCTGAGCAATAACTGAACAATTGCATTTGGTAGGCACAGCTCTAACTTCAAAGTCAGTGAGCTGGGCTTACAAACAACACTCTCATTCCTGTCCTATATTCTACACAAAGACTTGTCTCCAAAAATCTCTGCTACATTATAAAAATGTCTATGTACAAATCAATCAGAGTAATGCCAACCTCACTTCCAGTGGCTGAGGTCTAGAAGGAAAAAGTGCACCTCTGAGCACTTCCGCTGATTTTCCACAAGTGGGAAGATTGAAGGACTTACAGGTTGTATTAAAGACACCATAAGACTTGCATATATTCATGCTCTTAAGAGAAATCGTCCCCAAAAACATAAGAAAAACAAATCCCTTTCTTGTAAAAGTCATGTTGTTACAGAGGACAGGCTACGGCATACCGATAGAACAAAAAAAAGTGTTAGTGCCTTTGTTGTAGGAGGTGTGTGATCACAAAGCAGATAGAGGAAGTAGACCTGTGAGATATACAGCATCTTCTGTTGACAAATCACTTGTTTTCAATAAACTAATTAAATGCATAACACAATTATGAAAGCTAGAGCACTGAGTGACTTTAGAAGTCACTGCACTTTCCAGTGGGAAAGGTTTCTTAATTCGACTGAATCATCAGCTCAGCTACACTTAAGCTACATTTCAGACAGCAGCGTTCTTTATTTGAGATACTGAACTATAAAACAAACTGGAGATTTGCACGATGTGAAAAAAGAATTTTAACAGTAACATTAACAGGGAAGTGCTCTTCACAGAGCTGAAACCATATTTAAGAACCATATTTAAGTATCTTCATTCTTTACCTTGTCTACAATTGAAGTACTGTGTTTAGATAAAGAAACCCACATCCTGAGCACGTCTAAACAGAGAAAGCAGCCAACAGCTACTAAAGAGTTCTGGCTCACTAAGTTTACTCTTGCACAATGCTTGCAAGTTATTACATAAGTAACAGGCTGCATGTAGAATTAAGAAGTTTCAAACTTTCAACTTTTACTGGGACTAGGAAAACACTGATGTCTTCAGTCTTCTGCAGTGTGGGCAAGGAGAAGACCAAAATTATTTATACAATTAAAAATGAAAATCTTAAGATTATAATTATAAACATTCAGAAACTGGTCTAGCATAACAAAGACAACATGTAGAAATCTTACAATTATCATCTGGAGGAACAGTATTGCATTTTTAATAGAAACATTTTTATGCTCTGTAACTGTGATTTACTTACCTTTTTCCAACTGAAAAAAATGACCTAATCTTTAGATAAGCTTGTATGCAGCTGGGGAGGAACTACTTGTTGCTGTTTGTCCTGCTCCACCCTCCTCACACAAAAACAAACGCTATCAAGAATGATTATAGTGTTTTGCCAGGAAATTCTGCTTTCGTTTCTCTGTTACTTATGTTTCAATGTAGATTTCTTCTAACACAAGATATTTTATCTTATCAAGTATTACATAATGTTATTTCATCTTAATCATTCAAATCTTTAACTAAAATTTCAACAATAACATTTTGTGCTGCTGTCAGCCCACTGGGACTAGAAAAATTTAATTCAGCATATTGCAGGGAAGTAATATTTCCTTTCTTAAAGTCATATCATGCCCAAAGGATATCTGCTTAAATTAAAGACAATGGGAAGTTTTACTATCTAAGAAACCCCACAGAACTAAGCTTCTCCTGAGGTGTATTTTAGGTGATTATTAGCTTGTAGTGAGGGGTAAGTAGTCAATAAAAAAGAAATACTCCGAAAATGCAGGGGAAATTCTATCAGGCTTCCATATCAAAAGAAATGCAATGGTGAGAAAGTTGCAATCTCTAGTGAGGCATTAATAGCCTTGATAATATTGAATTTTAAGAGCTTATACATCCAGTCAAATGTAAAAGATAAGCTGTATTTAAAAAAGGCTTTTTAGTGATTGTCCCTTCCTTCAGTCAAAGAAGAGAGCAGGAGACTAGAGATAAACTCTACTGAAGTTATCCTTTGGCACTTGGAAGAAACCTCTGCACTGACTGAAGAAACTACTCACCCAAAATTAAAGACAGTACACCTAAACTGCTCTTACACACTCCAAATAAGATAATCTATGGATTTCAGAATTCTTAAAAAAGATGTAAATTTAACAGTTTGACTAGTGCAAAGAAAAAAAATCAAAAAACCAAAACCATTTGTAGGAAAACACTGAAGTACTTGCTAGAAATAAACAGTATACTGAGTATGGTGAGGCTGGCAGGGAACCAAACAGGAAGAGGTAAGCAGAAAAGGCAGGAAGCAAAACACCTGGTGTTAATGAGACCCAGGCAGTTCCAGGCTGGAGACTATTGATGGTATGATGTCTTGATAGCACACAAAGAAGAGAGCATCTAACGACAATGAAAAAAATATATATAAAAGAAAAACCCTGAGGATCAGGCACAGTCAACATCTACTGTAAGACAAACATCCTCTGCTTTATTTAATAATAAAATCGATCCACAGATGAGAACTAACGCTGACAACTGGATGATAACCAAAGACACAAGTAAATTGCCTACAGGTAACAAATGCTCTTGGTCCGTCCCATTTCATATCAAATACACATAACACTGTGATGCAGAGGAAGGGAATGAAATGCCAAAAGAAAAATGCACTTAAAAGAAAATCCAAGTCCTCGTACAAACCTCAAAGCTCATAATTTTTCAGCAATCTGTAAAAATGTCACTCTGCTCCCACAATTATGTTCCACAGAATCACTACAGCACTGTCCCTGGATAGGGAAGAGACTCAGGGTCTTACATGTTTATAGATCCACAAGCTAAAAACCCTTGAATATCAAATGGATAAGGCATCATACATGAATGCGTTTTTCCTGTCAGTTTACAAAATTAAGAATCTACATAGATACTGTGTTTTGTTGTGGTGGTTTTTTTGTTTTATTATTTAGGCTGTTCAAGAAGAAATCATCACAGCTACAAATACATCTTGAACAAAGACAGAAACACACTTTGAAAGCCGTAAGTACATACAGCAATATTAGAGGAAAACTCAGGCTGTGAAAGTGGGCTTGGCTGCATCAGTATCTAAATCTATGCACACTAGTCAGGAGACATATGTGCACACACTGAACAGAGGAAACGTTATACTAGAAACAAGTAAACATCTCCATTCAGTTCTCATCGTGATTTTCATTTTTATATGCATATACCTTTTTCAAGAGCTTTTCATATAGGTTGACATGTAGCCTCTTTCTACCACACCTACGTGCCATGTTCTCTACAGAAAATAGGGAACTAGGCAAAATCTCAGTCCAGCAGAAGTTTATTTCGCAATTTTTCCTGTCTTAGCAGGACAGCTAAAGTTCCCTTTCAAAGAAGTTGTTAGGAGCAGGACACTTCTGCAAGGGAATACAGTTGAAATACCTTAAGCTTAATAATCCACAGCCATCAGAAAAATAACCTCATCTTTAACTTTGCAAACACTAAAGAACAGAAGAGTATTTTGTAGTCACACTGCCTCCCCTCAATCCCTGTGAGTTCCTACATCAATTAAATTCCTTACATCTCAGCACATCATCCCCAGCCCACCAGAAAAGCCTAGGACACAGCTCATCTGCTTACCATGTATGCTTTGCTTTACACTCCTGCCTCAGAAGCTTGAGCCTAAGAAAAGCGAGAAATGTTTTGTCTTTAAGCCAGCCCACAGCCATCAGATCTAGATCTGCTTTACTTTTGTTAGTGGGTTATTCCTGTTAATCAGGGGACTTTGTTCTATCTTGGGAGATATCAGATCAGACAAGCTTCTCTTCTTGGAGGCTGAGCTAGAGAATCAATTCCTCTTTGTTCTAAGGAGCACAGAAGGAGCTGCAAGAAAAATGGGATTCAGGATGATATTTCCATCCTGCTGAGACTGCTACGGTCTGGCTCTGATGTGAATTGTGGCATAGAGCCTGACCAACAGGGATTTTATTCAATTCAAGTCTGAAAGTAAGAAGCTGAGATACACTAGAAGAATCTAGAACTGCACGGGGCTTGCTCTCTGCACCTCATAATGCATGTTGCTCCTGCCAAGGTCTGCGGCATTGCACAGAGCCTCTGAGTAGAGGAGAAGATGAGAATCAGATCCCCTAGTCACAGGAGCATCTCTGCAAAGGAAACAGCCACCAAAAAGCACATTCTGCCTATTGACAGGTATTCTCAAAAAAATCAATCCACTCATCAGAAGGAGAAAAGCTTAGTAAGCAGCTGCGGGATATGAGGTACAGCCCAAGAAAAATAATTAAGTCAATTAAACACAGCAAAAAATGTACGGTGTTGGAAAGCAACGCAGTGCAGTGACAGAGCAAGGATTTACTGATTCACGTTCTCCATCAGCCTCACTGATGTTCCATCTGAAAGTCATCACCAGCCTCAAGGTTTCGTGGACAGAAGTCATCAACAATTCTGAAGTCTAGGACTGTATCACGCAAGACCTTACTTCAACACCAGCAGGAACTCAGGACTGAAATAAGTAAATTTTATCTCACTATTATTTCCCCTGGGTAACTCAATTTTCATTTATCTCCTACAATGGTAAATTTCTATTAATAAACAGGAAGTGCTCACATGCATATATATACAGACAGACCACAGGCAGCTTTATTTGGAGCTTTTTCTTTGGTGGCAGCCAATGTTATTTCAGACCAGTTTGAACACTTTCTGCCTATTAACTTTGGCTATTCTGATTTTGCTCACAGCAACGATGTGATCATTGCATTAACAACAGCATGGAGGCAGCTGGGTTCAGGTTCTATTCAGCAGATTGACAAGGGGGCAGCGTCAGTAAATCTAAATAGGCAAGGAATAATATTATATAAGCAAAAAGCACATCACAAAATACAGGGGAGGAAAAAAAACATTTCTAGCAAATGTACACTGCTGACGTTTAAAATGCTTTCCCACAACACTGCAACACCATTGTATATTGATTTTTGTTTGAGTGGGCTTACCATTCGAATGCAGAATGTCTGCAGTTGCATGTAGTTGAGTAATTAAGTTGATGTACTTTGCACAGGCCACTTTTGAGCACTAGAACAGTGGAAAGTGTTTAAGTAACTGACCAGGCATTTCATTTTCTTCAAGCCTGGTGAAATAGAAAAGCAGAGATTTCCTCCCATCATCAATTTTCCTGACAGTCCATCTTCTTTCTGTGTTATCTCTTTCAGCCTTTTACAAGGAAGCCTTCAGTAAAAGATGTGCTTCAGGGAAAGGTTTACTGTCACAGCAAGACCATCTAAAAGAAGAACATCACCTGGGACCAGTATAAAGCCTGGAAGTATGACTGTAACCATCCATGTTTGGAAGCTTTTTGTATGTTTGTATGGATATGAGAGGAAACAGCAATACTCAGATCTTTTTTCCTTCAATGTTTCAATCTAGTGCTTTCATCCTGCACTGCTCAATTGTAACAGAAGAACATACTTCCTTCACTACAACAGGCAGGACTGGCTTGCAGCAACAATATCCGCTTCAATAAATTTCCGAAAGTATTCCCGTTTATTTCTTGCTTCCTTATTTGTGATAAAACATTTAGCTCTGAGTCTCCATGACTCTGAAACTTCATGTTAAGCACATGTGCCAGCTTATATTGCATTCTTACATTTCCAAGTCATAAGAACAATGTGTATAATCCAGTCCAACAGAGAATTTGAGCCTCCATCATTAAATCTAAAGCAAGACACTTGTAAAATTGCCCTAAGTCAACATTTTGGCACACTAATATTATCAAGAATAGCCATTTGACCATAAAATTCCTTTCTCAATAATCAGAATTTGTGATGAATGACAACACTTGAGGAATATTTTTCCTAATTGCTAGCACCAAAAGGCGAGATTAGCATTTTTCCTGTCTTAGCTTTTCTTCTGATCCACATGGAAGGAAATAGCGTAAATATTCCTGAAGATGGTCATTTGTTCACTCCTTCCACAATACCATTTACTGATGTATTGAAATTTATGCCCAAGTCATTTGTGGAAGAGGAGAGATCAGGAACCTTTATCAAAGGCTTCTATTCTGCTTCCCTCCTGCTTCTTAGAAAATTACCAGCCCAAACCAAGATTCTTAGTATAGCCTTAGTCCTTTAAGACACGTTCCAAGATTCTCCATCTAAAATAGCATTCTGCAATCTCTCTCCCCTTCACTCCCAACAGACAGCTTCAATTATAAAACCTGCTGAGATAAGGTCTCTCTTTCATGAAACTAATGAACATTTGAAATTATGTACTGAACTAATGGATATTGAGCCCAGAATAACTATTTGGTAGGTGGTTTCATCACTTCTTCCTCCTTGGAAGTTATAAGCAAAATGCAGTAGCATAAAATAAAATCTTTGACATGATAAATATTAACTCTCTAAAAACTGACAACTAGCTTCTAAAAGTGAAATAGACCTAAAGCAATCACGTAAACAGAGCCTCTCTTTTCCCAAAAAATAATTACAAATGAAAACTTGCAGGCCACCTGGGAAACAATGCCATTCTCTCTCACTGCTTTCTTAAAACATTATCTGAAGAGCAACATCTATGCAGCCTTAGCATAAACTGAATAAAACAACCTCAGAGTCCATTTTGCTATATAACATTACATGAAATTATGTGAACAAGCTAACTGCAAGGTTAGAGCAAGCTAACTGACAGGTTGCTAGCAAAGTACTGTATTTGAAGAAGTTATTTTGAGCGTAGATTTGAGATTCAAAGTACAGCCATATAAAAACAAATTGGGATAAAATACTAACTGTTGTGGTTTTCTATTAAATTATTGCTAAAATAAAACTGTGCTGCAAGAGGACAATGTCTTAAAATGAATATTCTCATCACGTTGATAGGAAATGCCTTAATTAATATTCTAATGGCAAAACAGCCAACTCCATTGAGTGTGCAATGAATGCAAGAGGAAATATTGGTCATATAAGTCTAGTTGGACTAGATTAATCCTTTTAAGTAGCAATTCTGGAATTACATTTTAAAACAAACTTTGAGATTTCTGCTTTCTGCTTAAATCTGCTTGAGCTATAAATACTGTCTAATCCAAAATAATAGTTAGACGTCAGTAAAGAAGATTCAGATTCTGCTGTTGAACTTCTGCATTCACTTGAGGTCAAACCACTTGATCTCCCTGATTAAGAACTTCAAAAGGCAGTAACAGAATTTACTAATGAATTCTTTTTGCTAATCAAACTGTGTGAACTGTACACTAACTCACATAAACGCCTTTTAAAACTTCTGCCTCAAGTCTCCATCTCCTACTGTTTTCTTTCTCTGACTACTTTCTGTCAGAGCCCCCCCCCAGGAAATGAAAAGAGGAACTGGGTATATTCAGGTCTTCTGCTGGTGGCACTGCAAGAATACTGCAAAGGAGGAAGGTACAGTCTGTCAGATAGAAACATGCTAGGCCACAGATGCCAACTAATGTAAGCCATTAAGAATTGACAACTTTGTATTAATACGTTTGAATTTAAGTTTTGCCACCTCCAGCAATTATCAGTGAACAAGAAAAGCCTCTCAAACAACGGAATATTTTTTGAAGAATTTTTGTATCTTCTCTTAAAGTTATAGTTTAAGAAACAGACTGTAAAATTTCAGACTGAATTTTAATTCAGTCCAAGTGCTGGGTTTTTTTTTCATAAAAATTGATAATTGGCAACTCCATCCACTGTAATAGAGAGACCAAAGAGACATCGTGAGGACAGCGCTATTCCAGCCTGATACCAACTTTCTATATATGCAGATCTGATGTTCCTTTAGCAATAAGGAACTGCTAAATAAGCAGTGCCCATTCAGAAAATACAGATTTCTTGCATTTGATTTGAAAAGGGTCTTTGAAGGCCAATATGGCATGCCCCATTTCAGCACGCAATTTCCACCATAGCTAGCCAACTACAACTGAGCCACCCTCTCTGTGAAGTATCCAATACTGCTTCTACTTCAAAAGGCCTGGTGAAATTAATTTGTAATACAAACAAATGGATTTCTAAGTTGTAATTTTTAGCTTAAAATAACTCCGTGAAGAAATTATCTAAATGTTCTGCATAACTCCGTCTGAAATAGGAAAAATAAGAGTTGGGTTTTTTTTTCCAAGGCATTTTGGGAGCTGGCAGAACTCTCAAATCATTGTGAAAAACTCTCATTTCGATATTTTTTTTTTTCTGCTGCTATTTTTTATTTGTAATAACCAATTGTTACCAAAGTACAAGCTCCCGGTACAGGCTGGGTGATATTGCTTCCCATTTAAGCAACACTGCTACAGCACAGTCCCTGGCAAACGCACAAACAGGATCTTGATTCATCTCCAAACATAAGTGAACACACTTCTGGTGGCCTGATTTTCCATTAATGTCTCTGACATACTTTCTACGCAGGTAAACTACCGCGGGCACATTTGCACAGCAGATGAGGTGCAGTCTAAAATCTGGATAAAATCTGCTTAGATGAAACAGTTTAGTGATAGTATCAGTTTGGATATGATTCTCTCCAGCATAAAGGGGGGTCCTCCCACCGGCTTTATTGTCTGCTTGTGCATTTGAAATCATATTATGGAGGAAAAATTGGAGACTGACTCAATACCTTGGGCAATGAATACACTGAAACAAGTCCCCCTTCAAGGTATTTATCATTATAAGTTCTGACAGGCTACCATCCCAAAAAGAGATTGCTCACACATGTTCATAAAGCCAATTTATTACTACAGTGAATCTCAAATCGTGCCTGGAAGAGGCACATACTGGATCTGTTTAGAACATAAATTTAATATAGCACGATGGTGAAACTTGGAGGAACTTGAGTGAATAAAGGTAATGTTCCAAAAGAGCTGTGTCATTTTTTATTGACACCGTAGGGCGGGAGAGGAGATTTACATTTCTATACTAAGAATGTACATTTCCCCAAGCACTTTTAAACAGTAACGATTTCTCAGCTGCTATTCTTTCTTGTTACTTCAAGTAAATCTAACAAGTTGAGCTAATATCCGAGGTAATGATCGCCCTTTCTCTGGAAAGAGGAGTCTTCATTTTCTGTATCATTCACAAACCACTGCAGAGCTCACTTGAAGTCAAAACAAGCTTTACCACAGTGAAGGTGAAGCAGATTTGTTGTTGAAGTTAGATATAGATCCCACTTTCTGAGCACTTGGTTAATGACAACAAAGTTACACCGTTCAACACCTAAGAAATTATTGACCATCTTCAACTTCTGTTTGGATCTAAAGTAATTCAAGGGTATAAAGTACATGGCTGTATCAGTAAATTCAATGATTTAACTTCTGCTCAAGTTGAGACATGGTCAGAAAGTTAGGCTATCAAACACTAGTAAAAGGAAAGTGAATGTTTCCAAGTGGTCATTGCTATTAATGTAGACAATTGCTGTCAGCAGAGGCATCTTTTGTCTGAGTTATTACGCACCTCAGCATTACCAGTACAGGTTCTCCAACACTGTCATTACAGTAGAGGGGAAAGTAATTTTTAACTATAGCTTTATGAAATTTCAAATGATTTTATCATGTTTCAGGCGCATCCAGAAATCTTGGGTATTTTCATCAAAGTATCAGAAATCATTTCCATATACATTTCAGTTCTATCTTTTGTTATTACAGATCTAAAAATCTAATTACACTGTTTGTATGATAAAACATTTCTTAAGAAACAAGTTAGTATAATTCCATTCTGAAATAGCTTAGAATTATCTGAAGTATTTTTGAAATCAGTTAACGGAAAGACCCCTTAATTTTTCAGCGAAGGAAAGACAGAAATCGAACATGTTGAGAAAGCTTAAGATCCAGCCATTGCAAAAACAGTATTTTGAGCAGCTGGCTAACATTGTCAGAATACCCCATTTTCAACTTCTTGTTATTTCTCAAAACAAACAAACCAACACTGCATCAAGGAGACACAACTATACAGGAAGTGTTTCCATTCATTCCCAAGCTAGCACTTCAGATCACCTAGTATTTTGAATAAATGTGTTATGCTCACTGGCAAAGAGCCAAAATATTATGTTCATGTAGTACTTCTGAGCCATACAGAAGGTTTTTACCGAAATCAGAGAAATAAATTATACCCAAGATGCTGAGAGAATAAAAGCAAAAGAAATGGAAAGTAACAGATGAGAATCCAGGTTAACAAGAATTCTTCCAAATCGTTCTCATTTGCATATTTGCTTGGATATCTATACAATAGTAAAGAATGAATGCTTTCAGAGAAGCGTACACATTATAGCACCACATCTTAGTTACCAGCACAAGAATTTGTAAGGAGGCTGTCTGACATACACAAGGAATGTGGTCTTCGCTCGCGAATAAAGGCAAAATCCAGAACTGAACTGCACTACCCTTCTCAAATACAGTCTGAAAAAAAACGTATTTTCCAATTGAAAAAATGAAACTGTTGATCCTGAATTAGCTGCTGGACCCTCACCACAAAAATGCCATTCTTATTACAAATGCATTATTCATAATAAATCACAGGTTTACGACACATTGCAGAGCAAGTGTAACAAAAGCAACTGTTCTAAATTGCTTAAAACCACACCTCAGTATGGAGATGATTACTGACATTAGAATGGAGATAATTGTATACATTACTGTAAATATAATCAATCTTCTTTGAAATGAATGATGACATCCAAGAAAATGTTTCGTTGAAATAGTTTAACGAAAACTACATCACCTTAAATAAACAGCTCTGTAGGGTTGCACCACTGACCATTAGCCCTCTACTGAATTCTACAGGAATACTATTCTCTCTTAAAAATTAAATAAATAAATAAATACATCCCCCAGGAAAGAAGAAAACTGAGGACAACACTTAATTCACCATGTTCCCAAAATTTTGTCTATATGATGGACACTATTTACGCAAGACGAAGGCCATAGTAACAATCAGTCATCTTTTTTCAAGCTAATTTACACTCTGCACATAGATTTTTCCCATTCATCCCTACTTGTCACATTAAACATTTAGACTGCAGTTATGAGAAACTGTTCCATGTGACAGAGATAGTAAGAAATAATATATTGTAGCTTTAAGGGATTAACGTTAAGTGTGATGATAGGGGGCATTCCCTCACAACTACAACATAAAACTTTCACATGAAGGAAGGATATAACACTACAAAGATCTAGATGTAGATAAATAATAAAGAGAATAAATTTCAGCAGCATGCATTTATAGCTATATTGGGGCATTTAAAGACATCATGTATATTTAATAGGTAGTGAACAGGAGTCACGAAATGTAAAGTCCTTAAAGGCAAGCAGTTTGACTTGGGTATTAATTTATCATGTGAACTTTGCCATGCTTTGGAAAGATTCAGTGTGCTCTCCCATCTATTTTATGGACAGGTTTAATTCTAGCAGCCTAAGAAGGATGACTGTAGTCATGGCCACACTTCCCTTGAAATATGTCTGCAAAGGAAAAATGGCTAGATTTCAAGTACGCTGGCCAAAACATTATCATTTGCATCACTTAGCAACTACTAAAAATAATTGGGTTTACAGAAATATTAATGGATCTATGCTAATGCAGAGGCTGTACTTTTAGGTTCTAGAAGTAGGGAAAGCAACGTACAATTTTTATGCTATATGATTCAGTATTATTTTTTTACTGCAAAAAACCTCAACAGCATCTCATTAAAAATACACAGGGGAAAGTTTTCATAAATACTTCAATATTTTTTATTCTTTGTTTACTATTTCCTTTGTTTTAGAACATATACTTTTATTTTGTTTGAAGGTCTAGAAATATTCTTTAAGACGACCGTTTCAAATTATTTGGCACCACTTTCTTATTCTTCAGCTACCAAATTCTATATCTGCTCAAGATTATTCACTGCTTTTTCACCTTAATTTTCCACCCCTTATTTTATACAACCTTTAAACTAAAATGGGAAAGTTCAGAAAGTTAAGGGGAAAATAAAAAGAGGTAACTCTCTTAGATATTCATTTTATTGCCTTAAGAAAAAAATATGTAAGCAAAAAGGGGACAATTAGAAGTTCTTCTGAGAAAATGAATCAAAACTCTTAAAAAGAATCTATTTCATTAATGATCCTAACAAAAATTTTACCTATAAATTGCTTTTCCATTTATGTTTTTTATATTGTATCTCCTATTGTGATTTTTCTACTTCCCTTATAAAAAGAAAAAAGGATTCACTGCCCACAGTCTGCCAGGGCGATACACAGACAGAAGTGCCCAGCCTGAGCAGCAGTGATATTTTCACAACGGAATGTAAGGGTCATGAAAGAATACAGGGGCCCCAAGAGTACTGCAATAATTGTGCCTCCTCGTTTTCTCTGGAAATAGTACATCTATATGGTCCTCATAAAGGTGGTTGAGAGGGTAATAAGAAGCTGTTTATGTTATTCCTTTACCAATAGAGAATCTATATGCAGAGAACATTGCCAACTGGACAGATCTACTCGAGGCTACCAAGACAGCTCAAAATATATTTACAGGGTGTCATCATCTGTCCATTATGTTCTCTAAGGTAGAAATAAAGATTGCTTTCCCTCAGAAAATTCATTCTTTGGCACATGTTTAAGACTCTGGTAACAGATTTAAAAAAGAAAAAAAATCTGAGCAAAGACAAGTCAGCAACCATTAATGCCTTACATTGCAAACAATATTTTTCCCTGAAAATATTCCTTAAAAGTTCTCAAGAGAAGAAATCAGGGCAGATTACTTTTTAACAAATTGCTAATAGACAATGTCTTTCAAACTCACTTATGTACATGTCTACTCAAGCGAATAATCAAATTTACAAATATGCAAGCATATCTCCATAAGTATGCAAGAACAAGCATTTGAACATAACGAAGTCCTGCTTTGACAGTTATTAAATCTGCACCCAAAAACAACGCTGGAAGAATACTAAAGTGAAAAAGTCAATCATGCAAAAGCTAGCAAGTACCAGCATAACACCTAAGTTTATGTACTGTAATATTGTTATGCTCACATTTTCCCATTGAATCACCAACTAATTCTATCTATGGATGGACTGTTCTCATTTAAGAGGGAGCCATTAAGTATTTTCAGGGTGAGTTTTTTTGTTGCTTGTTTTAACTACTAAACAGTTTCATAAGCTACTTACTGAACACTACTCAAATGCTGATGATGACATTACTCATTTCCCCAAGCCGCATGGGATTTTACAAGATACTTTCCACCAATACTGAATGAAGTAGTTTCTCTGCTACTAGGAGGTAAAGGGGGTAGGAGAGACATTTTGAAAATGAGGAGGTGACACCTGCAGAAGTTACAATCAAAAGTGCCTTTTAATTTGTAGATCCAATTGAAATGCCTTCCTGTTGACTGGTTGGTTGGTTGTTTTTTTTTTTTTTTAGCAAATCTCATTATATAGAACACTCTATTGAACATTCAACACACTATTTCCATTGTTTCTGCTTCTATGAGGAATGCTTAGCACTTAAAAAATCAGATCGCTAGTCCTCAAAGAACACAACTAGCGAGCATTAGTAACAAAGAGTTGTAGTTTCTTCTTACTAGCATTTTGTTAGCCACCAAAAATATACTATAGGATGGAATTTAAGTGGTATTTTTGTTTTTGTTTTTTTTTTTTTACCAGTTTGATTTTGTAAAGTTTGACAATTATCCATTTCAAGCTGTGTTAGCAAATTCTGGGTTCCTGAATTCTTGAGCCATCCACATTGTCAGACGGTGTCACGGCACCTCTGCGATGCTAAGAGACCAGCAGCAGAAGCAGGGCAGCACACAACTCCACATCCCCAGCTCCCAGCACCTGAGACTGATCAAGGCAAACTCCTGCCTGGGGTCTGCTGCACTAGCCCAGAACACGCCCAGTACAGACGAAAAGACTTGAAAGACTTAAGCTGCCTCACTACGAACCGTTTACTGCACGTGCCCAAATTGCAATGTTTTCAAGCCTCGTAATTTGTTTAAATTTGAGTTATTTTCAGCAAATGTTACATTGCTGATTCCCTGCCAAATTGAAATTCCTGCTCCAAAGTACCAATTTTCTCCACAACATGTTACAAATGATTTTTACGTATATACAAGAGTGGGTTTGGCCAGTCTTATTCTCAAAATTATTTGATGCATTTTACGAGAAAGTTTCCACTCTTAAGACAGCATCTTAGGAAAGGGGGAAAAAATCTTCCCAAAAATTCCATCTGACAAAGCTCTAGGCATAACACTATCTTGACCGTAAGCATCAGCAGTACTTCCATTTATAACATATAAATGATAAGTGTGGGGAAAAGCTAGAGAGGGTCTCAAACAAGCAATCCAAATGACCCAAGACAGAGTGTTCTGTGGATTACAGCAGTAGTGCTGTAGAGTTACTGCAGGTTGCTCATCTGTTTCCAATTTGTTTTGATGAAGGTAATTTCTCACAGTTTTTTGGACCAATTTCCTCTTTTTTGGGGACATCTAATTAAGTACAAAAGAATGCCCATTTTATGACATGCTTTAAAGTGGTTCATTAGTTTTTATATATTGATAGTAAATCTGCTAATATCAATATTCAGAAGGTGACCAGAAAAAAACAGTGGTTCCAAATTCCCTCCCCCCAACAACAGAGGAAGCTTCGAAGAATTTTACCAGCTGAATACAATAATAGATATATATTGCAACCAAACCTTAGTTCATTTGCAAGCACTAATACTTAATACATTATTATTTAAATTACTGCTACATGCCATATTCTAATGTGGTGCAAAGTTACTTAATCATTATAATTGCTAATTTAATACTTTAATGGGAACAGAAATAAGAGCCACCTTGATCCAGCCTCAGCCTCGTGATGCTCGGGCCAGCAGTACTTACATGGCTTAAAGTGAACAAATTCTAAATTACCTCAGCTTAATTTTTCTTCTGTTAATAAATATGCATTAGGAACTGTAAATATGTATAAAACTATATTTATCCTTTTCCTTCAACTAGAAAGATCAGCATGTGCAATATACTCTAATATTACTTCTTGAAAATCAAGATGCTCAGCTCAGCAGTGGTAAAGACGATGCCATCCTTGCCCCAGAGGTCCCCGTTTAAAGGAACCAAGAGCAGGACAATATGCAGAGCTAAGGGGCATATTATGGGCTTCACTATACTCCCCCAGCATTTGCTACTGCTTGATTAACATGTTGTTTCACACACACTACCCAGACACCCATTGCATTCCCCTGCCTAGAATTCACAGACATTATTTCTATGGAGAATAAAATCCACAGCTCATAAACACAATAATCTTAAAGGGAATACACTAATAGATCTTTATGAGAAACTAATGTTGTAAAATGACTCAATGGAAAAATTATGCGCTAGGAATTAAGAAATGCTCAAAGAAAGGGATTTGAGTAGTCCTGCTTTTGTCATAGCAGAACACAACTGCCTATAACTGCACCACAGATAGACTCATGGACTACCTGAGTGAGATAAATATTAGATTTAAGTCAAAGGTAAAGTAATATGTTATTGCATATAGCTATAACACAAAGTTTAAGCATCACTAGGCACAATTTTAAATAGAAGAAATGAACTGCGCTGCAATGGCAAAACACACACCTACGTATCTGGAGAAGATCAAAAGAAAAAGGAGAGAGATTTTCTTGGGAGTTCACGGAGCTGAGCCCTGGAACATAAACACTTTTGGTCAATTCTGTAAATGTTGCGCTAAGAGCTCACTGCGGAACAACAAAGCATCCCCTTCTTGAAAATAACACGATAATCATAAGGTGGAAGACATCTACTTGAAGCGATTGGGAAATTGCCTTTTATTGGCTGATACTGCCAGCGTTGCACGTTGCAAGCAAAAACATTCCTGTTACAAAAAATGTGGTCATGGATAGAACAAGCTATCAAGATCTCATCAAAACACGCTTCTGTTTGACCTCGAAACTAATAACATTACTCACAAACTTTGTTCTCCTACAAACAGATCTCTCATTCTTTGTGTAGTACTCCTTATGTAAGCCTACAATTCAGAGCCAGTGATCTGTATGCGCATCAGACAAGGCTAACTTTGAAAAGTGAATTTATGACTGGTATGCACCAAAAGTTTGCTCATCGACTGTCAGCAGCATTATCAGATAAAACAGTCACTGGTGAGACAGTGACAAAGTTCAGGAGATACAGTACAATTAGAAAAGGAGGACAGATTTTTGCAACACTGGTGAGATATGTATTAAGAGCAAGTCAGACTTCTCGGCATACTCTGCTTCTGAACAGCATCAGTGAATGTGAGGTCTTCGTAGAGTTAAGCACCTTTAAAATGCAGCCAGCACATCACCTCTAAAGATAGCAAAGGACAATAAAGATGCACGCTTATGAACACAGTAAGAATACAAAAAGGAAATAAAAGACATAACAGAAAAAAATCTGATGTCCATCAAATTGGTCTAGAGTAACAAACTCGTACAATGACTTCTTTAAAGACTAAACATTTGCCCCTGTACTTCCTCTAAGAAGCAACACTCACACCACGAACACTTGCAAACAGCAGGCTTAGCCTTAAATGATGCAGTTTTCCCGAAAGTTTCACAAAACTGTACGTCAAATGCAGTTCAAGCTATTGAGATATGTCATTGTCAATCAACCTTTTTTATGAAAAAGGGAACTAATTATAACAATAATCACCTTTTTTTTCCTACTTCAGTCTAATCTTCATACACAAGATTTATACAAGTAAATATAGACTTGCAGTACACTGCAGTCTGCATTATCCTTATTCTTTCATTTCAATCATGCATTAATTTACATAACATTAATTCACAACAGGCAGGTTGTATTTTAATACCAAGGAGAATACAGGTTTGATATTCATTTCAAAAATGAAGCCAAACCCCTATACTTTATATAAATTATATCCAACACATTCAATAGGTTTTGGTTTTTGTTTTTTTGTTATTACAGCAAGATGCTATTGCATTTAAAAAAAATAAAAAGCAACTCAAACACAAATAAATTAGTCTATTGAGCAGCCTTCAAGCATTCAGCAAGCCCAAAATTTAAGCACACTTCAGCTTGTAGGGCTTCATTAATCATTCATGAATGAACACCACAAGCTGCAGAAATATTTCACATCTGTAACTACTGGCCAACTGGAAGGAACAATTAGTTACCAGATGATGTTTTGTTTACAGGTACTCCTCTGTGATACATGATTTTGATACTTGCATGTCTAAAATAGTATTTGATGGAAGAATATTCATTTTCAGGATGCATCAATATCTTCATGAATAACCAAGAGCTATCCAGCTACTCACAATCACAAATTGCATGACCTTTAGAGAGTACTTCAAACTATTCTTTTCAGAGCAGGATTTAATACAGCCTCTCTAGTTAAGTGATGGAACTGAGCAGTAAATGTCACAGAAGGGTACGCAGCAACGACCAAAACAGATGACGGGGTAGCATAGCACTCTCCTCACTCCTTGTCTCAGCATACTCACACTGACCACTGGTGGTTAAAAGCTCTGCCTTGATATTATCTCTGCTTTATGTTTGGTGGCTTAAAAGTACCTCTAGTGTACATCAAATTAAATAAAGTATAAAGGGAAATGCACAAAATTTCATATTAACTGTCTTTGTACTTGAGACGCTCTGAAATAAAAGCATATTCCCAGCACAAGATGACTGAAATAAAAACCTAGAGTTCTTCCCTTCTGAGATGATAACTGGTAATTTCTGACTACACCTTTATTTATATGGGTGATATATAGGAGTTTAAAATTTTTCACCGTGTTTCTTATCCTCACAGCCTCAATACATATTTCAGAAGTAAACAATGTGAATGTTTATTTTCATAGATCAAAAAAGTCAATAAATATTTTTGATATAGCAAGTAAAATGAATTAAAATAGTTAACTAAGGCTTGACAAAATGGTATAATTAGTGGACAACTCTGAAATAAGGCTATTTAAAACAAAATCTTACGATTTCTAATTGAGACTCTCACATAAATTTCTTCACTCCCCTCTCTGGAAAAAAAATATGACACGGAGTTATTTTAGGAAGTTCTAGAATACATGACTGCTAGTTCTGCTTCCACCAGCACTGCTCTTGCAAATCAATATAAACACAGGATGCAGCATAGCTACAATGCCAGTAATCCAAAAAAAACCACATTTTCAAACATCATACATTTTAACTTCAAAATTTTTCTTACAGTTATCTAACAGTAACAGATTTGAATTGATTCAATGCTACAAAATTGCACTTTTTGAAGCCTTTAATTTCCCCACATTGCTTCTGAAGACTGCAATAGCATTTGTGGATCACCACCTGTCACTGTCATACACCGATGTGATGCTAATAATAAACATTATGCCTTCTGCACTATTTGTTGAACTTGGTTATGTTACACGACTTCCTGTTCTAGAACATTAAATTTAGCATATAAAAAAAAGACACTGATGTTTCAGTTGGAAGACTGCTATTATTTTAATTGCAGTCTGACATTCCTTCCCCTCAGTAGAGAGGTTTAATTCTACTCAGGAGAGATGTACACACTCCACAAAAGGAAAAGGTCATGCAACAACAGTCAAGATGCACTTTATCATAATATTGTGTAGAGAAGTGGAAGAAACACACAATTATGTTCTCCTCTCACATGCTCTTCAACTCTAGAAACGCCTGCCCTAAAGAGAAATTTTTCAATCCTGTACTAAGTAGCTTCATAGAATAGATTTACATACAAAACTATAAGTAAACCACAAAGCAAAGGTATACAACTGACTGATTGCTAGTAATTGACAATGCACATCACTGGCATTGCCCCTGTCCAAGTCATAGATAGGGAATTAAGCTACAATACTAATGACAACTGGTAGATACTATTGCTTCAGGGATGGATATATGGTCTTTTGAAGTCAGCATTATAACGTGCAGATCTTTCACAATGTTGTTACAGCATATGCAATTTAAATACGGAATAAAGCTATTCATGCTGAGAGACAAGGAACAATTTATCACTCTCCTGTTCCACACAGACGTTTAAAGGATTTAATCTCCTTGGGGAAACAAAATTATCAGTGATGGTTGAGACTTAAAGAAATGCAAGACTGATCAAAAATAGTATAAACATAATAATTCAACATGTTTAAGAATCTATCACGATCTCTACAAAACAAATTTGGATGTGCAATGAATTCTAAGTTAAGCAGATCGTTACATTTACCAGAAGCACAAGAAAAATGAAATTACATAAAACACCAGAAACACCAACACTTTTCCTTTGTCTGTTCACAGAGTTATATTTTAGCTCTACTTCTTATATGGAAATATTGTGAATCACACATCAAGGAACACTGCATGCTAGCAACATTTTTTAGCTCTTTTCTATTAATAGTTTTAAAAAATAGTAGGAATCAAACTGTTGTACTTAGAGAGAGTGAGACTTCTAAACTTCCTAAATCGTTTTCATAACAGCGTAAAGATCATTGCCCATTTTCTTGTTGCAGCGACTGTGATTAAAAAAAAATATCACAATTACAACTCCGCAATTCTGATGGCCTAACAACACGAATAGGTGGATTAAATAATGCTGAAGTGAACTTGCCTGGCTATGACAATCCTAAACACAAAGAGAAAAGCTTGGGAAACATTCAATTACAGCCCAAGACCCTTAGGCAAATGTAAAGCATCACTAGAATTAAAAACACTTCCCTTTCAAAGAATATTCTACATTTATACATACATTCCTGCATCCACATGGACTGCTCAGACAATTACATATAAAAATCAATTTTTCATTTACATGTTTAATGAAGAATTTGTAAATCTAACTGATACACCAAATTCAGAGAAAATACTCCGAAAATGCCAAGTGACAGAAATGCTAAATTAGGGAAAGATTTAAAGTTCAAACATGGCTACAATAGTCTGAAAAGAAATAAAAAAAGAACACTTCTCATGCATTTGCTCAGAAGAAATGTTCTGTATCTCTAACACACATTAATTGTGAAACCATGTCTGGAAATGCTCTCAACACCTGCATTCCAACTTCATCCTTTACTTTTTTTACTATTTCTACAAAAAGTTTCTGCAGCTCATGCATCATGATAAGTTCTTGCAGCTACAGTTGCTTACTTCTCTTGTTGAAGATGACTGTTAACGACTTTCAAGGGCTCTGCACTGAGAGACTAGCTCCTTAGAAATTAATTTAATTCCTCACATTCCCCGATTATCAAGAAGTTGAATTTCTTAACGTGAATTGAATTTACGTTTGTAAAAAATATACGTCAGGCTTGGATTGCAACTCCTACAAAGAGAATAGCCCTGCTACACTGTTAGCTCTTTGATACTGTAATGGGAAACTGTGCTCCACAGTTAATTTTGAACATAGGCTCAGCAGAAAATCTTTCTTAGCTGCTTTCAATATATTTCCTCTTTATCATAAATGATTACCAATTTATGTGCCCCCACAGTTGGATGTACACTGCATATAGTAGATGGAAGTTACATATCAAACAGTTTGTCTTCTCTATGTGGCTGGAGAAGAAACAGCTTTACGTCGCTTGTTATGCTTCTGAGCATTTATCTTTATGGACTGTAACACAATGCCAAGCACAGCAGTGAGAGCAGAGCAGCAAGGTCCAGGCTGCAGCAAGTGAGGATTTGCTCAAATGCAACAGCCATGGGCGCGGAAATAAAGAAGCTGCTTACCTTCAGAAGGCCTCAGACACATAGAGATCTCCAGCAAGATACCCTCACCTCTACTACCAACCCTTAAATGAGGTCTGGGAAGTGGTGGATCCTGGCTCCACCCCTTCTGGTCACTCAGGTACATTGCTTGCACCTGAGCTCCCATGGGCTGGCCCTGCCTTCCCACCAGGTGCTCAATCACTGGTTCAAGCCATGACTCAGCATTTCTGCTACAATGGACCAATGCTTAAGTTTCATAAAGAAGAGGGAATATAGTAGATAAGAACCTATTAAAAATCCTTTTTTTTCAGTTGTTTAACGGATCAATTACAAAATCCACAGTATTCCTAATGCATAAATTAAACATACCACTTATATCATGATATTAACAAAAGATACAATCAGCATCAATTCATCTCTTCTTTTGACTAATTCATGCAGAAATGTAGCTATGAAATATCAACAGGAAATATTTAAATACCTTATTCAGCAGTGAGAAAAATCTCTGAAAGAACTTACCACTGCTAAATGAACAATTAATCAGATATGAAGAGTATCAAACAATTTAGTATGTGCTAGTATTACTGAGGGGTAAAAATTCCACCCCAATTTTTTTTTTTTGTTTTAAACAAATAAGGACAGATGTCTCTTTCTTTGCACTTTCAGATTAATTTGACCTACTGTGGATATCATAAGAAAAATCTAACCAAAAAATCCTACAACTCAGCTTGTCATGTTAAGTTCCCTTGATAGGAAGTGGAAATAAGTCAGTACTTTAAAAATTAACTGCAGCCTATGAATGTTTTTTCTTTTCCTTATCTTCAAAGGGAGCTTGAGGCAAGTTCAGACACAGATATCAGACACAGATATCACATGATAGACATCAGAAGGTGAGAGGAAATATAGTCAGAGATCCTGTTCCAGAATTTGTATTGCCAAGGTGGACAAGGTTTTCACATTACTCAAGTCTTTAAAAATAAGTTATGTTCCTATGTTATGTTTCAGAACTGAAATACCTTACTGATTGGGCCTGGCAACAGATAGCTTGTCACGAGCTCCCATCACTCTGACGGGAGTGGACCTCCAGGCAAAACAGACAAGATGCAAACCTGAATTTCACACATTTATCCCCTCTAAAATGAAGAGTGTGCTGAAAAAAAGAGATGTCATAATCTAAATACGAAATATTTGCGCTGCATCCAATATCTCTGTATAGTATCCATGTATAGAACAACAGTTTCTGCAATGATCCTGCACTTGATACGTTTCAGGGCTTCTGCAAGTCAAGCTCCTCGTGATGGCACAGCCATGCTGTGTCCCAGTAAAGCTGCTGTGCTATTTATGCTGAAGACATACATAAAACATATACCCAGGAGTCACCTGAACTGTCAGACAGAATGGCAGTCTAGCTGCAACTGCAGAAGCTCTTTGTCCCATCCCTTTCACAGTTTCTCCTTTTCTCTCATTAGCAGGTTTAGCTATTAAATGCAGCAGCCTAAATGGCCTCCGCAGTGTTAGCTGGTGATAACATTTCTCTATTCCCCAGCACAGAGAAGAGCACTCTCAGCCATTTCTTCCCACATTGAGGCTTGCTGTGAACTGCACTCTTTGTGTTTTTATGACTGATGCTGTCCAACAGCACGTCACACAGTGCTACTTGTATAAAGGAAAGAACTACTGTTTGTTCTTGTTTTCATTTCTTCTGTGGACTTCAGTGTTTGTAACTGACACATAAAAAACGCCAACTGAAAAAAGCATAGTAATATTTTGGGTATTTTCTTGAGTGGACATGATAAACAATATTACTCCTGCCTAGTTCTAGACAGCATGAAATTATTCTGGGAAGTGATGACATCCTGATTATTTTATTTATTTATTTTTTTAAGTCTGCTTCTTCAGCTTTGCAACTGTCTCCAGTTCATTTCTCTCCCATTTTAACTAATAATTTGATAGTACTATAGCCGCACTTATCACAAGCCTGAGTTAAACATCTTCTTGGCACTGCAATGATAAGTGTCAGTATCTTATCTATGAATGTTTAACTATCTGAACATCATACAGCATCTTTATATTCTTCCTGAAGAGTTGTCAGATACGTTGTGTTCTGTCCAAGTACTTTATAAACATCTTTCTACCTTAACAAGAGCAATTTTCCTGTGTGTCTGCATAAGGTGATACAGCTCAAAACATTAAATCGCTGATTGAAAGATATTTTCTACATCTCTTTTGTTTTCCTTATGGTATTAGTTCTTGAAATATTGAATTTCTTACTTCATGTCTCTACAGTACTTCAATCGTAGCAACTCAAACATTTTACTCCTATCTTGAAATGAACTTTCTCAAGGCATTTCATTTCCATTTAAACGCATCTCGACAGCTTTACTTCTCCTCTGGATAAGATAAAAGTGTGTCTTTGAACCATTGCTGAATAGAAGCTTACAACGAAATTTCTTACGAAGTTAAGCCTAAAGACAAAAAAAGTTCACTTCCAATCCAAAAGGTCAGTCAAAACATTTAATCTCACCCTCAAATTATAAAGGTAGCTTTAAAACACAGCAGAGTTTCCCAAAAATTGTGATTTAAATACAATTTCTACTAGGATGTCTTCAATTATCTGGTATAAATTCACTTTGACGTTGAACCATGTGTACAAGTTTCTAGGGATTATTTTGAGAAACTTGAACTAAATCCTAAGCTAACACTAAAGAACTGCAAAAGTCACTCACAGTTTAAATAATATTTTACTGCTATTCCAAAACTCTATTTTTTTTTTAACATGAAAATAACTGACTACTGTTTGCCATTTTGTCTCGTTTGAATCAAGGATAATCAATTCAATTTAATAAAAGTCACTACTGCAGGAGCAGTTACATTACCAATACATTAAAAAAAGGTTGACAAAGCTATTGAGATGCCACACCTTCACACGTCTTTGTAAGGCTCAGGACTTGCTTACTTTTAGTTCTATTTGACTACTTGAACAAATTTTCAAAATGCCCAAGTTTCTGCATACAGTGAAAAGTGAAATCACAAGATTTATTCATTATCTACATAGAAAGAATATTCAGCTATACTGTAATGAGTCAATTTAGCCTTGTAACAAAAAAATGGGTTTGGATATTCTGTATTTACACAGTTGTTAAATTAACAAAAAGCACAGTAAGTTCAACAATACAAATTGTTGAACAAGTCTGAAATTCCTAACTTTAAGTAGGATATTGCTGTATGCATTCCATCAGTAGTACTGAGGTAATTAGGACCTGGCATTCCAATTAAAAAGGAACCACCTGAAAAAGGGACATTTTTTGATTGAATACAACAATTTGTAACTATCTTGGCATATAGTTTTGTTTTTTTTTTCCCCACAAATTCACTAGTGAAGCCAAGATAATTTGATATCTGTTTGTCAAGAAGTCTTTCATCCAGGAACTGAAGTAGCACAACTACTAATGGACCTAATTAAAATAGCACAAAATTTGCATGTTTTATGCTAATTCAATGCCACAAAATATAGTTAAAACAAAACTGATTCATAGTCAGACAAGAGTTCTGGAAGTCTCAGCTCAAACTGGGAGCATAAATGCTACACTGAGTCCCTAATTGTGCAGATAGCAGGTACAAAACTGGCTCTCCTCTTTATCAGGCATCATTGCTGATATCAGAAATGATGATATTACAGCTTTCTTCCTCATTTTTCAAATGATACCTAATTGTCTAGTGATACATTCTGCAAATGTCAAAAAAAAACCAAAACACTTGGAACTATCCTAATTTTCCCCACTTTTAGCAAGATGATATTGCAAAACTCAGCCGGTTTCAAAGTGGTAACTTTCAGTTGCCACAAAGGTTCATTCCTGATGGAAAAAAATAGTTTCTCACAACGTTCATCTTTTGTTACCAATTTCTTTTATCACACAGATTCCATTATGCTAAAAAATGGGAGTCGGCAGCACATCAGAACATATGTATTGAACCACTGGTTTAATCCTCTACACATAACTAGACTGAATTCACAGAGGCAAGAGAAACGCCTTAAACAAAGGCTTTGGGAGGGTAGGGGGTTGAAAAAAAGGTGATGGAATTAACTGTGTTTATTTGCATAGACACTTGTCTATGGACAACACCTACTCTCCATGTGACCACTAAAACATCATGCATATACTCGTTCCTATGAATTTTGTGCCCAACAACTGGTTTGACTCATATAGGCACAAAAAATTCCAGCAGAAAACCAATGAAGAAGTAAGTAGAAACACATAAATACTTGACAACACCAGTGCCAGACACTGCTGTGCATCCTGTATTGCTACCAGAATGTATGCATATAGAAATCAGTGGGAAACAGACATATTACGACTGCAGTATTACTGAAGTGAGATCAAAAAGGGATTAGAAATACTTATGGAAAAAGATCTAGTCCCTGAGCGGCTATTAAGTGTGATGATTCAGATGAGCCCTCTAAACTGATAATTAGATGCTAATTACTGAAAACAAAACAGAACACTTAATCCTCTCTGTCTTTCTTACACTTTTCTTTAGCTCCCTGTTATTGGCGGTGGTCAGACCTAGGACACCAAGCATAATGGACTTTGGAGACATCATTATTTTCTTCAGATTTAGTATTGCTCTAAAGGACATTTTATCTACAACAGTCAGCTTAAGAGTATACGTTACTTTGCACTTTGCCATAGTTTTCTGTATTTGCTCTTGAAGTAAACACCAGTCACTCTAATGAGTCATATCTGGAGAGATAACTAAGAGTTTTTAAAGGAGTGAATCCATCAAAATCAGGAGTGTTTGTTTAATTTCTATCGCAGTCAAGCACATGACTGCTACTTAAATGACTTAAATTTGTCCCACATCCTCAGGCAGTATAAATTGGCAGACAGTAGCCATACACACATGATCTATGCATTCTTGTGTTAAACAAAGCCATAAATTATTTAAAATACTTCCAACCTCATAGAAACGGTGTTCTCAAATCTCAATAAATAGAACAATACACCACATCAGATTTACTGGTGGTTGTTAAACTTCTTGATTCAGAACGTGCGTAGCCTTCAATGGTAACAGCACAAAGTACACTCTATACAAAAATAATTGTAATTCATGCACTCTGATTTTATTATTGCAAAAATAAAGTATTTGTTATTCCCAAACACCTTCAGAGAGTGAAAATTGAATTTCTCTTTCTCTATGCTATTTTTGGTACGGTTGAACTCAGCAAAGGAGCTGGCTCCTGGAGCAGTAAGCTCCCATTGCTGATTATTCTGCATTGATAACATTTCAGCGAACTGCCCATCTCTGCACCTGAGTCTCAGGATCTCTACAACCTGTTTAGAAACTGCAATGGGACTCAGATCTTCTATTTTGTAATCAGACCACCTAATTTCTGTGCAAGTTTTGGAAGGGTTCGTTTATCTAGGAGATTTAACTCTCAACTATGAGCAAATTAATACCCATTTTACAACCTCACTGCTAATTATTTGCAAAAAAGATTAGTGCTCTAAGCCTGCAGTTGCTTTAGTTGCTACATGAATATTCAATTGGATTTCATACATAGCCCTCTTCCTATTTACAGCTTAATTTCTTTGTTTTCAGGCTTTGTTTTCTTGTTGTATCCATCTGTAGAAGTAATCACCATTATAACAATCATGTAACTATCTATGTTTTAATCAAATCTGTTTTGTCTCTACTCCTACATGTTCTTCTGCAGGTGCCAATATAAATTACAGTCTCCTCAGTTTCTCTAACATTTTATCAAAAGACAAGTCACATAAAGTACATTAAGTGATTCAATGCACAATTAACTTTATGACAATGAAAAAACAAGTGTTTATGTGTAGTTTTGCTGCAACATTAGAAAAGATTAGCCTGTATAATGCATGGGTATCCTGAATGCCAATGCCAAGATGCACCATCCAGCCAGTCACTCTGGATGTGAACAGCACCTTTTCCAGGAGTGACCGGCTTCTCAAATCCTATAACACAAGCTTAAGTTTGAAGTTTATTACATAAAATATGTATTATAGTCTATAAAACTACTATAAAATATTCCAACCTTCTATAATAACACAAGTATATTTGCCTATACGTTTTTTTTTCTGTAAACTGCTATACCCTGAGAGTAATGGAAATCCAAATCAAGATAACCTCAAGACATCGTGACTGTTGGTTTGGCAAATGTATCATTAACAGTCTCCTCGAATATTAGTCATTTCAAATCTGAGCTCAACTCACTATTTTCAAATATTGGTTCTTCAACTATTCATTGTTCATAAAGTGCTTACTTTCTATGATTTAGATTTATGATTTTGTTTGTTTCTTCTTAGCTTGTCAACCTTTTTCTTTCTACTAACAAATCTTACTATGAATTTACTGTTTCTTAACCATCTTTTTTTATTATTTCTTTTAATTTTTTATTATTCCTCCCTGAAAGCTGATTTATTGATAAAAATATCAACAATTACTGTTTCCGACTGTTACCTTCTCAACCCCAAGGAAGTAATAAATGATGCAACTGTGGAAAGCCAAGCAAGTCTGATAACTGAGCACCTTGATATAGAAAAGAAGTTACCTGTAGAAATCGTTGATCTATTTGTAGCATATGCTATTATACATGGATGGAGAAATCAACTATTTAAGAATAAACCTACCCAAACCTATCAAGGTTGAAAGAGCCTAAGTATTTGACTGCTGCATATCATGACTGTACAATATATTGCCAAATTATCTCTGTTCAATCACCAAATATTACCAAAGCCACAGGAAGTATTCTTTTCAGCCACATTTTCACAGCAAACAGCTATGTTTTTATATAATAAAACTCTGCAATACCATTTCTGTGTGGTTTCTACTAGTAAAAAGTAATCCTAGCCTATGGCATACAGCTGATTGTGACAGTTTTCCAGGAAAAAAGCCATCTCTACCTTGACGCATGGAGAACTTTACACCACGATAATTAATCCAAGGCCGTGAGTACCATAAAGAGGTTTTGATACCAAAGTCTCTCATTAGTTTAGAGTTCTATCCAGTCAGTAATGGGAGTGTCTGTATTAAGAGCCCAGGTACCTGCTCTCTGCCTGGACAACATCATGAGCTCACATTCTTTTCATCTCAAAGCTGCAGCTGCTGGTGGTTTCGAGCAGCTACAATCAAATGTAAGATGAATAAAACTAATCTCTGTGGTCCCTGCTACAGCTTACAGATGATATAATGAATCTTCCTGAAACTTCTGAAGTTACTTTCAAAGCTGTATGAACCATTTTGCTGACATCTCAATTCATACGCCACCCTTTAGCAGAGTTTTTGATGTGTGGTTTCCCTTGTCTTTGGAAATGGATCATGACACATACCAAAAAAAAAAAAAAAATCTGTTTTCCTGTGCCTAGCTGACAGCTGATAGCTTCAGGAGTAGAAGCTGGGAGCCCTAAGAGTTCATCCTTCTGAGTACTTAACGATCTGGTAACCACAGTCCTAGAATTACCTCTACCATATTGTCATTAAGAAACTGAAGCTGCACAAAATGATGAAGTAGATGAAAAATTGCAATACGTAACACAAGCTGCTGTAGATGTCCGCAAGGCCTTTTCTCTGCAAATACTATACATTTTCTTCCCCAATACAAAAAACATATCTCCTCATTAGTACAGCACACAAATAGATGTTGCATTCTTTCCAGCCACCTAACAGTTCATTTTGTTTTGTTTTTTTTTGTGCAAAAGATATGATAGTTCTAAAATGAACCTGTGCTCTTACATGACACATGCACAACATTTTCTTCAACTTCACCATTCAGGATTTTCTAACCTGAGAGTACGTATTCAAACATGTTTATCTCAACACCAGAGAAAATTGTCACAGCAAGGGAGGATTCATCCCAGAGGTAAAGAAGAGGAAAAGAACCAACTTAAAGGAAAATACGTGAGACCTTTTATGGGACAGGGTGGATGGAGGAGTCAGCCACAGGTTACGCTGAGACACAGTCCTTTATAAATTATTGTCATACCATTGCAGCAACCATTTTAAATGTCCCTCTTGCTGCACTCGAAGGGGCACATTGTTCAGAATTAACATTACAGAAAAATGATGATGAAGGAGTGTGAATGGGTAACTCTCTTAAAAAATGAAAGCTGAGATTTTTACAATGTCAAATGCCTCCATGAAGTGAAGAAACACTGTGAGAATCATCCCCCCTCCCTCCAAAAAAAAAGAATAATAAATCCTAATACGGCATTTTATAAGGAATCAGAAAGAATGTGAAACTTGTATAAAATCCATTCAGACTCAACTGCATTCCTATTCTTCCAAAAGTCAGTTTTCTGGAGAGGAGTTATTTGGACAGATAAAGTAGCAGCGACATTGATGTTTTCAAGACAGATAAAATGAGTGCTACTTAGTAATAAAATCTAGTGACACATCACAATGAGAAGGCTGTTTTATTTACACCTGAACTGAAGCTAGAATCTTACACAATATTTTAGCTGTGCTGAAGAATAAAATAAAGTGACAAACATCAGTGTATTCGTCTGTGTCACACCAAGATATCAGAAAAAAAACAAAAGGACAAAATTCAACAAATACCTGTGTGTATTTACTGAATTTCCCAGTAAGAAAAAAAATCCCGAACTGCAACAGAAAGACTTGGAAAGCAGTAAGCTTGAGAAAAAGAAATTTGGAAGAGTGTATACTCAGTTCAGCTTAAAAGGCAATATGGCAGAAGAAGAATAAGGCTGCCAGGGAAAGCTGAGGCAGTGGTGTGAAAGTACTGATCTGCAAGGTTCTGCAGTGCACTCCAGATGATGCTATTCCTCAGCTGCTGTCAAAAATGTGCTATTCACAAATAAGAAAAGAAAATGTACTGCGGAAGGAAACTGAACATTAATCTATATAGAAATGTGAAGATTAGAGACTAACCAAGCAACAACTGACCTAAGCGTGGACACAGTTATCCAGAAATATTTGACAAGCTATCCACTTTGGAAAAAGGGGAATTGTTTAGTGTGATACCTAGGACTGTAACAGCAAACAATGGGAAGAAATTAGGAGGGAAGATGTAGGCAAGATAGCAGCAAAGCATCTCAGCAAAGTTATTGTACTGTGAAATAGTCTCCCAAGGATTGTAGCTGAAATCCCATTGTATGGGAAATTGAAAACTAGCTCCAATTAGAGCTAAAAACTTCGATGCGGCAAACAATAGTGCCTCAGTGGAATGATGGCCTGGACTGACTTAATAGCTTTTTTCCCCAATTTCTATTATATTTCTTTGTAGAATGCACAATGTAAGACAGTCTTAGAGGAAGAACGTTTTTCACAACAAAAGTTATTGTTTTATCCAAGTATGCTTAACACTTAAACCATCTATCACTCCACCAGTCATTACTATAGTGTCTACATATGGCATGCGGGCAAGGTTATTTTGTAAAAACGGATCCCAGCCTTCAGAATTCTTTTTGATCTCCCATGTTACTAGCTGAAGCAGACTGAGTTAAAATTCCATCTGAAGAGATTATTAAGAACATCCATAATATTGCAGCAGCAATATTACTACCACTTTAAAAAACAGATGCAATGTTCATCACAGAAAGCTACAATAACCATCACCTTTAGAAAGACAGCAAACTAACCGTAGCAGCCCTACAGAGAGGACATTTTTCAAACTCTATGCACACTATCAGTTTGTACGAAACAGCTTTTGTTTGCATTTTCTTTCCCACTGTGTACTTACACCTTCTGCACTGCTCTGCATCTGTACAGAGCTCCTTGACTGTGTGTGCAAAAAAGACACATAGGAAATACCCCAAGGGACACGATCCTTCTACACAACATGCACAACCCAATGGTGTAGTTGTTGGAAACGTAGTTTCTTCTCAACACACTAAAAACATTCACTACCCACATAAAGAGAAAAAAAATAAGAAGGCATGGTACAATGAAGAATTTTTCCTCCATGTATGCATCTCTGGTAATAGAATGTTCTACAGCTGTTCACATACACCATTTCTCAGTTCAATATATTCTGCAGCACTGCCTCTGTCCAAACTGTGACGTGCTTTAACCTTGATGAGATACAGGCAGATGTCGGAAAAGACTAGTTGTTTTACACTGCGCATGAGCAACTGAAAGAAAATAACACATCAGTTTCATCAAACTTGTATGATATCACTTAGAGATCAGGATGAACCACATCGCTTCCTTTCACTTATGGATAGAAGAATCTTCTGTTTGATGTATCGACTGATTCAAAGTCCTGATTATACGATGATGCCAAATAACTAAACTAAATCTCCCTGAGAACAGAAAACAGTCTTGTATCTTCACAGCTGACCACATTCAACAACTGCTGTGGTTACAAGCAGCACCACAGAAGCGATGAGTTGGACTAAGAATTTTTTTTTAATAAGTACTTGAATTAACCTTGAGAAACACCCTCCCATTTGAGACCACATAAAAGAATCAGCATGCAGATATAAAAACAAGAATCAGTGTTAAAAAAAAAATAGAATATTTTCCTTTTCATTTTCACCTCCTAATATCATATTATGTTCTAATAAGCACTAAATGATAACAAAAGACATATTCAAGACTTCGGGTAGATTAATTTTATCCTGCTCTAGGAGACTATTGCATATGTACAAGAACAAATGCATACACCAAAGAAACACAGGATTTACCCGTTTCTGAATGGATTCAGAAAGCTCCAGGCTGAACTAACAGCTGGCCAAACGCTGACCAGATTTCAACATCTTTCCAGGGATATGCTATGTTGCACATTTTACACTTAAGGTATGATTTAATAGCTCCCTTACAACCTAACACGGTGTGATACAGGCAGGAGCTGTTACAATGCCAGAGATGAAACTCTTAAGTGCAATTTCTATGAGTGGCAGCTGCTCAGTCTGGAACAGTATTTGAAGACACTGAATACAATAACAATGTAAAGACCTCCGCTCCCACTATCTACCTGCTGAGACACCACAGCGTTGTGCGGACTCACATCTCCAGTCTCCTAGGAAACTTCTCACTGTCAGCCTGGTGGCTCTGAGGTGCCTTGGAAGTATGCAGCTGCAGGAAGTGTTTTGGACCTGATGAGCTCTGGCTGGTGCTGCAACTCTCCAAAGCCCTCCCTGTGATCGGAAACACCACAGATTTCACAGGGTATGTTCATGAAGATCATCCCAAGTAGGTACTGCAGTCTACAAAATGCATGCAAATTACCTACAGCAAATGTGAGACATAAGGGCTGGAACAAGGCCAACATCAATGTCTTGAAATACCTCACTCGGTCAGGAAAATCTTGCAGCTCTCTTGGTGAGTTTTCACCACCTCCTGTAGTTACGGCTTGAGGATCCACAGAGACCCAACAGCAGCCTTGTAATATTAAAACATGGTAACATTCTCTTTGGCTTTAAGAAAGAGAATCCTATCATCTTCCCAAAAACAGAAAAAAAAAGTTTATTCCATGAAAACTGCTGACATTTACAAGCTTTCACAGACAAGTTGCTTATTTTCTGTTTTAATTAGAAAAACACACAGGAAGCCTGAATCCCGCAGGTAAGAAACGATTTTTCAGAATAATGATGTTCTTGCACATACTTAGCTGTCAACCAAGCAGAGCTCGAGTTAACAACGTAGTTGCATAAATTTAAAAGGCTACAGGTTGGAGTGCTTTTGACCAGAAATCTAAGAGTAGATTTCTAGTTGTACACGAAAAAATGCTAAGAAATTATTGTTGGACGCAAGTGGAAATAATTTTGGTTTCATGGAATATCCCAAATGTACAAATTGCAACATAAGGGTACACAAACTCCATGTTCCAAAGGGAGAGTCCCTTCTACAGATAAAGGCTCCTTGTAATGGACCGTTCTCAAGTATTACTTCCTGCCAACTATTTTTCTGGCCTACCTCTCCTTAATAGGATTTGCAAAGAAAAATAGGATTATTTACTTTAAGGAAGAATTATTTACAGGCACAGAATTGTTAATAGGATTTGAGGTAGCAGTGCTGCAAAACAGTTTTGGTGTTCATATGTGAATACAAAAACATGTAGCTTCATGTTGCTAACGCTGCATATTTATCATATTTATTCCCACTAAAACCTTTGGTTTCCTATAGTAACAACTGGATACTACCTCTGCACTCAAAGTTAATGAGTTACCTCACCGAGCAAACCTCACGCTGATTTTCCAGTCATAACACTGTGGGGCACCTCCAGCACAGAGTCTACATAACTTTTTTTCTACAGAAACTCAGGGTGGTTGAGATTGCAAGAGACACCATGAGATCGTCTGGTCCAACCTCCCTGCTGAAGCAGAGTCACTTAGAGCAGGCTGCTCACAACCATATCCTGGCAAGTTTTAAATATCATCAAGGAGGAAGACTCCGCCTCCACTCTGGGAAACTTGTTACAGCGTCCAACCACCCCCACGGGGTGTTTCAGTTTATAAGAAATTCCTCCCATTTCAGTTTGTGACTATTGCCTCTCATTCCATCACTGGGTGGTATCATTCAGATGAGTCTGGCTTCCTCTTCTTCACGTCCTGACCTGGTATGCACACTGATAAGATCCCTCTAAGCCTTTTCTTCTCCAGCCTGAACAGCCCCAGCTCTCAGCCTCTGCCTGCATAAGAGATGCCCCAGGCCCTTCATCATCTCCATGACCTGCATCAGACTCATTCTAGTATGTCCATGTCTCTTGTACTGGAGAGCCCAGAACTGGACCCAATACCACAGAAGTGTCTCACCAGTACTAAGTAGAGAGAAAGAATCACCTCCCTAGATCTGCTGGCAACACTTCCGAAGAAGTGCATTGAGGAAATGCAGCCCAGGAGGCTGTTGGCTGTCTCTGCACCAAGGGCACATTGCTGGCTCATGGTTAACTTCATGTCCAGCAGGACCCCCTGGGCCTGTTCACCAAAGCTGCTTTTCAGCCAGCTGGCACTCAGCATACAGTGGTGCAGGAGGTTGCTCCTACCCAGTACAAGACCTTTGTGCTTTCCTTTGTTGAACTTCATGAGGTTCCTGTTCTGCCATTTCTCCAGCCTGTCCAGGCCTCTCTCTAAAAAGTAGCAGACCCAACTGGTGTAATAGTAACTCATCCTAGTTTTACCTCATCTGTGAACTCCTAGAGAAACAGTTTTAGCTCGCTTTTAATTATTAATCAAAGTGAAACTTCATGTCATATAAGCACAAGCTTCAAATTAATAGTCAAATCCAGATGAAATTTATTTCTGAGCTTTTCTTAGAAGCATATGATAGCAAAGACAGTCATAAATTCTTGCATTTGTGGAAAAGCTGATTGGTGAGTGATGTTATTACAGGTCAAGAAGGCATATGAACAAAAGCAGGCAGGGACATTCTTTAATGCTATTAGCATTCCTCTAGTTCACAGCCACTTTTTGATGCTGACAGCTTAAATGCCAAAGCGTCTCCTTCTGTTGCTTCTGTGCTAAGCCTAACCCAGAAACTCATTATTCAAAGACTGTATCCTGGAGAAGTGTCTGAAATAATACCCTAGAATGTATTTTCTCAAGCTCACTTATTGGCCCTTCTAATATGTTTTAGATTTTTCAGACACACATTCAAAAATACATTAGCCACTAATTTTGAGCCCTTTCAGAGACACCATAAATGCATGTAATTGTTTCACAGTCCTGAAATTGAGCATGAGACCTACAAGATCCATTACTCCATCTCAGCATGTAACCATTCCCTATCTTGCAGGGAAGACAGTTTGAGAAGCTCCCAGCCTGAACCTGAATTTACTACGTAATCCCAGATAGGTCCCATTTTGTCTAAGGGTAATTTAACAAGGAAAAAAAGACTGTGATTTCCAGTAGGAACAAAGGCAAGAGCTATAAAACATGAAGGTATCTAAATTCAATCAAAACAGCACATTAGAAACCTAGATTCAAGAAGGCTATCTATATACAAAATCCTCATCTGACTGTACTAACGCCTGAAGGTTCATCATTTTGGTTGATCAGATCAAGAAGGCTCTCAAATTTCTGCCATTTTGTTTGTACAGAGACAACATCACACTGAAACTTAACACATACTGCAATTTGAAATCATCACATCAGGCACAGTGTGCACAGGAGCAAAACTTCACAGGATAGGACAACAATAAAACATCTTAGCCTCTCTCTAACTTTAGAGCATTTAAAATACTTGCAGAAGCTTGAACTGTTCAGCCCTTTACAATTTCACTCCTTGTTTAATGCCATAGCCACTTAAATACAAACATAAAAAAAAGATCAATAAAACTAGGCATCAGTACTTCCTTCAGAACATTTTCATCTTCAGTTTTACAGAAAAGCATCAGACAATCCCCTTACCTAACTCAGGGGACTAACTCCAGGAGGCAATTTCAGTCTGCATCCCATTAAATTGTTACCTTAATCAGGGCTACCAAGAGGTATCAATCAGAGAGTGGTGAGATTTTGGACACATTTCATTTCCAGTATCTTCTAGCACCAAGTAGGCAAGTCTTCCATTGAGCCTCTTCTCTGCTCTGAATACCATTCCTGGGCACCAAATTCTCTCTTGTTTTGTGTTTCTCATGGATATTCCACTCGCGTCTGTGGCTGACATCAGTGTCACTCTGTTAAAGTTCACCAGTTTGAACTTCAAAAATCTATTACTCCTTCAGAAATTCCCATGGTTCCCATTTTCAAATGTTATTTAGATAATTAATTTTTCTGTATTATTGACTGTTTCATTGACTTGCAATATAGCTGTGTCAATAATTGATTTTCCATAGTTCAGTTCCTATGGGCTTCAGTTCTCGTGACAGGTTAACTTAATACAACACACTGGCAGAAACTGACAGATAAAAATTTGACTTATATCAAATGAAACATCTGGTCTAAAACAAACATTTGTGCTTTAGTTTGGAGCAGTTAAACCCTTTTAGAAAACAAAAGCTAAAGGGGAAATAAAAAATGTATATTCACAAGAAACTTCACTGCTAGTTAAAAAAGCAGTAACCCTGAAAACTTCCCTATCCTATAACTCAGTGGCTAATGACATTGCTATCTGTTTTGTATCTCCTCCCCAGATACAGCTCCACAAGCTCAGGTCAACCCTGCGTCTTAGCTTCAGTTCCCCTCTCCAGCTCAGCTGCAAGAGTTCGAGCAGCTGCAGGAGCGCACAGCAGAAAACATGAACAGGCACTCCCGTTTGCTTATTCAGACTAAGATGTCTATACTACTAGTTTCATTGGTCTTAAATTATCTTTTGGCAGATTAATCAATCATTAAGCCCTTGTGAATAAGAAATGCTGTCCTTTTTAAAAAACATATCCTTAGTCCTTTTATTCTCTGGGGTTTTTTTTGTCTTTATAATGGAGACATGACCACTCTGTGTGACTTGTCAAGCGCGTTATGATGAAGAGCGACGTGCTCAGAACTTGCTATAATAAAGACCAGATAAGCACCTTAGAAAAGCAGTCTAGTTTGGAGTACTTCATCCAAACTAAGCATCACTTTCAGTACTTGCTTAGGAGAGCTTCTCAAAATACAGCAGTAGCAATAATGGACTGCAATTCTTTAAATAGACCTCTCTAGACTGCTAAGTGCATCAGCATACCTTCTCTTAGCACCAAGGCACTTATTAGCTGACTTCAATATAGCTGGTTATCAGTGATATTTGATATCAGGAACAAAAAAGCAGCTTATCAGACAATAGTGTCACAAACTGAGGGAAAGCATTACCCAAATGTTTGCTGTAGCTGTATTTCCATCTCGATTAAACTTCTCTAAATACGCTGGGGACATTCAAAACAGTAAGCAGGGATTTAACCACGCAGTTCTCACTGACGTTTCTGGGAGCCACAAAGATAAATCCCCTCACATTGCTCTGAAAGTTCCTCAGCACGTTGGAGGCATGCGTCAAAGTCTGGAGAGTTCTCCTAATGAGCCCCACTCCCTTTGATGTTTCCACTGGATAGCATTTCTGGCACTGAATATTTTAGATGTCTCGCGCAAAAAAAAGTCAAACAGTTTTCACCTTTGATAAGCATACATCTTACTTTAAAAGCCTTAACTTCTAAATACTGGGGATAAAAGGTGATTCTTTTATGTCCTTTTTGCCATTGAGAAGTAATACTCTTGTTATTAAAAATGAATAATGTTTCACATTTTGTAACCTTAGTACGTATTAGTCAACCAGTCATACTGAGGATAGAAATGAGTATATAAAGTTAAGCAGTGTTAATGCAATGGGTAGCTCATTTCTCAAAAGTGTTTTAAGACTGAACACATTATTTTCAAGCAATAATTCACAAAAGCCTATGGAGAAAGTAACTGGAATCTAAGGAGAGTCACCCAAGATTTTGGCGAGCCAAACTTTTTAAAGCAAAATTCAATTAATGTGTCTGTTTTTAGTATCCTTAAGTGCAGTGTTTGCAGTTCACAACAGAGTAAAACTTAGAAAGAACATAAGCACTATTGAAAATCAGTGTCTAATCGACTTCATCAGGATTTACTCACTAAGATTAGAGCAGAAAATACTCTGCCTCTTCTACTCATTTACAGAGCAATCAGAAATTCACAGCAAGGGAAAAAGTTGCATACGCAAACTTCAACGAGCAGGATATTTTTTCCCCTGTTGCTGTTTTTTGCCCCATGTTTGCAAACCTTCTCTTAAGTTTATGCAAGAATGAGAGCAGCTGAAGGTTTAAGATGCTCACCTAAAAGCTATTTGATGGACTAGAAGGGTCTTTGTCTTCATTCATTCAATAAAGTTCAGAACATGAAGAATTCCTCAGATCAGTCTCTGCTTTAGAAAAATCCTCAGCGGATAACGAGTACATTCCCATGCAAGATTAAAACGTGAGCAATCAGAAAGCACACAATAGAGCATGTTCGGGGATGATCTTCAGTTAGGTTTTTAGCAGACAAAAAGCTCATTTAACACTGATCCTCATGTTCTATGGGTAAATAGCCTCGCCCAGCAACAAAGCCAGAGCCCCTTGGGACACAGCCATGCTGACACAGCCCAGCAGAGCCAGGGGACCGCACAGGTGGATTGACTTCTGCTTGGCTTCCTGAGTCAGTAAATCACACCCATGCGTGCATTCTAATTCTCAGTCTCGTTCAAGAAACACAACCACCGACCACTTCTGCCATATAGTCCATGCAGGATTTGTCACAGTGTGTTAGAGAAGGATCTCCTGGAGCCTGTACCAAAATCCCAGGAGCTACAACAAAGACCGTATAAGGAACTTAAACTCTTTCACTGTAATTTCTTTGTACGCTTTGTCCAGCTCCTGAGTAGCGTAGATGTCGCAAAGGTTTTTTGCTCACTTTTAAGGGGAATAGCAAGGCCCACTTCACTACAGTACATTCATTGAAGTTTTTCCCAGTCTCATACAGAGACCCCGTATTAGACAGCCTTCACAACTGCAGCTGAAGACAATGAAACCTAGAAATAAGTGCTGTGATTTTCAGCCCTGCTCAAAGCCTTACTAGTCTCATCCCAGCAATTCACTGGTGTAGGCCAAGCTCCCTAAAAGCATAGCTGAAGCCAGTGCCAAGGAAAAGATTCAGCCCTGCTGCCCTTCACACAGCCCATTAAAAGCTACCAAAGCTCACTGATGGTTCAAAAAAAGGAGCTCACTGAGACTCTCCCTCAAGCTTGGAATGAACAGTAAAATGCAGAAAGATTTTGATTTTAAATTATAAGGTGAACTATTGAACGTCAAACTATCCAGCATTGATGAGACTTTGAAAGTTAATACATACTGTCCAGTATACTCCTTGAGTATGTTGGGGCCTTCTGGATTAGTGGGAGAGATTGCTAGGTACACCTTTCAGAATTTCAGATACCAGCTAGAGAGTCACAGCCTTATAAGCTACCCTCTGGTTTCCATTTTATATCCCTAAACTCATGGTTCAAAGTGTCCCACTGTATTCGCCTACCTAACGAGGAGAGGCAAATGAGCCAGAACTCATTTAATGTCTTCTTTCCACACAGAATCAAGATTGCTTGCAAGCAACAGCTGTACACCGCATTTTTCATTGGCAGGTTTCCAGTAAAGCACAGCACCACCACCAAGGGAAAAATGCTTTGCTCATCAGAAAACACAAGGGAATGTTAATGCAATAACCAACTTAATACCATTATCCACACTGGAGTATTAAAAGGACACGGGAATCCCCAGTTAGACAGAATGCCAAAAAAAAGTTCTGTATCATCTGACATCCTAAACAAGAAGCTTGAGCACTGTGCACCAGTGCAGCACAACCACAAGACCAGTGCACTAGGTAATGACTTTCAGTATTTCTGCAGTAACAAACACTTCGGAACAGCACTAAATAAGCATAGGAGAGAGACATTCCCTGCAAGGTATCACAATGCTAGCCTCAGATATTAGAAACTGAAATGAAATTTGAATCGCTGTCTTTTGCAACAGGTCGTGTGGAGGCAAATATACATATTTGTACATAATTCCTTGATGATAGATTTGGAAGAAATTAGCTTTGAAAGAGAGTACTTGGGAATTCTTTGCATCACAATATCAGTTGTGGGAAAGGCTTCTTGCCCTTGACAGTCCTTCAGTATCGTATCAAAAATTCTGTTTCTTCAGTATGCTTTATGCATAATATGCTCAAAAAATCTAAGAACATACAGCTATACTTGAGGTACAAGATGAAAACACTATGATTTTCAGCATGCATGAAATGAAAAGACTATGATTGTCAGCATATGTTTTATTTGCCACTCATTTCCTCCTTGCAGCCATTCATTCTGATGCAGCCTGTATGATCTGCTATTTTTCCACAAGATTTTGATTTATTGAATGCACAAACACTTGCTGAAGGAAAAAACCAGCCTTTGCGTTAGTTAACATTCGGTAGCACTTTCCACAACTGACAATAGGGTTAAACTCAAAATAGCACAGCAGCTCAACCTGAAATCCATTAAAATTACTGCATTGTATTTAGCATCAAGACAGTCAGCCTCAGAAAATAGTTTTGAGTCAAAGCTGCATATGCAACAGATAACGTACACAAAGCAGTATCGCTTGTCGCAATGAAGACTTATTCTGCTAAAACCAAAAATATGCTTTATGGTGAATATTATCATGGCAAAAAAAAAAGTGCTAGAAATAACCTGAGATACTAAAGTGCAGCTGTTTTTATTTGCAGACTTTAATTAAGTCAGCCTATGAGCATAACTGACTGAAAAACACACGTTAAAAATTGCGCTACAAGCTTTGATAGCTTCTTTGGTCAACCCTTGTCTTGTTTTGTTAATAGGATGTAAGTTATTTTATTAATTCTTCCCCGTTGCATGAGTTCGTCATTAAGCAATGCCCTGAAACATTGCATAGAAGCAGCGCCAGTTACTGTGCCATGCTAAAACGCTGCTCTGGGATATCCTGAGCCTTTTATTTACAAAGCAGTGCTCATTCCTTCTCTGCATTTTTCACTCATCGGAGCAAGAAACCATCCTGTGGAACAAATTTCTACCAAGGCCTTGGGTCCTCCTATTTTAATCTCATCTTGTTTACATGCAATCTCGCATCTCTTCTCAAGGTTTAAGACTGTTCAAACAACAGTTTGGCTTTCTGCAATCCTAACCCACTGTTACAAAAATGGGCATAAAACCCTAAACTACTATTTTAGCCTTTCAAAGAAAGCAAGCCATCTGAAAGCTACTGATCTCCAGACTAAAACTCCCATTACTTTATTTCTGTGAAGATGCTATTAATGAGATAATCAGGGCAGGAAGGGAAACCTGACTACATCTGACATCAAATTCAGAATTAAAATTTGCTGCTATTCCTTCCAAGACGGGGGGGGGGGGGAATCCAAGAAAGCTGTGTGAGTGTGACCTCAATACTACAAAAACAAAAATAAAAAGGAATTCATTTAAACCCTAAGCTCCTTCAGCCCGAAGTGAAGGACTGGCTATATCCAAGTGGTTCTTTATTATGCCTCACCCTCCACAGGACAGTTACAAATCATTAAAAAGATCAATGTCAAACTGCTGAAGATAAATTGATGGTGAGCTGGACTGGAAACCAGCCAAACTGTGGGCTCAGTGGCTTGGAACCAGGGGCACCAAGTCCAGTAGGAGACTGGTGGTGTATCCAATGGGATCAATACTGGGCAGATAATCTCTGACATCTCCACTGGCGACCTAGGTGATGGGACCCAGCAAAGTCTCATTCAAATTTTATGACCCCTGTGCTATGCCTTACTGACCATAGCGCTGAAGGCACTAGTTTAATTTTCCAAGTTATCTAATTCCTATAACTTCTACTAAAGCCCACAGAAATGACAGTTAGCTTATTATCTCTGAAAATCGTTCTCACAAGTTGACATAACAAAAAACATAGTTCCCTTTAGAAATATTTTGCCTGCGCACAAAGTGTTTTTCTGTTATACTCCTTAAAAAAAAGGCAACAAGACTTACAGAAAAAGGAAACCGAGGAGAGAAAATGTCTAGTTACTTAAGCACATCTCTACATTGCAAATTGCCTAACACTGTTAAAACTAGAAGTCTCTTCTACTCACTACTACGTCATTTGCATCTTTATTGTTTTCAGCAAGAAGTTTAAAATATCCCGTGTATATATATAAATTCTCAGTTCTAGTTTACAGTCACATTTCACTGTAAATCAGTTTCTAAAACTCTACTTTCAGCTTTGCCTAAAAAGGCATAAAGTTAATCGTATTTAAACTGAACTCAGATTTTTCCGCTGGTTTAACTAAGCTCATTTACAATTGCACTGTTAGTGAAACTGAAGCAATTCTGAATGCCTGTGATATAATCCAGGAGCCTAAGTCTCAGCGAAACCTAAGGGAAGGTAAACTCTGAGTGACACCGCGCTTACAGTGATTTTATCTCAGACCTCAGCTACTCTTCTAACACATGGTCTCTGCACCAAGACTAATAAAACAGACAACATAATACTTGCATAGGCACATCCTGGTAGTCTGTTGAAACCGCTCTGCCTCTAAACAGAATTTAATCAGAGCTGTCCTTTCAACACTCTTTCCCTCTAGTAGGCATCACCTTTAGTACTCACTTTTTTTCCAGTTTGTTGATTTCGTTGTTGGGTTGGTTCTGGATTACAGCCTAGATACCTCTGCTGCACAAGAGCATTTTTCCTCCTTCTCACTCTATTCTCCCAAACCCTTACAGGGAAAACATTACCCCAGCAGACAGCGCAGCACCCGCCATAGCACAGTGCTTATCAGCTTCACCAAAACCAAGGGGGAATAAAGTAAAATAAACAACATCACATATACTAAGTCCTTAAATTACACAAAGCTCTAGTTAGCTTTGGTTAAATTTGTACAGTAATTGAGTAAATTTTCAGTTCACTCAAAAAGGTGGCAATTTTGGTAGGCATGAACTTGTCTTGATTTAGCTTGTCACAATGTAATGGTCAAACTGAGCCCTCAAGATTGTGGGTTTGGGACAGAACACGACAGGACTCCGAGTGCTCAGAGAGCCCTCTGGATTTTCTCTTAGTCACAACTCACTGGCACATCAGCTCGTGGCTAACTTTGACAGATGAACACAGTTTTCTGCAAACACACCTCTGGAAAAGTGAAGATAGCTGAATAAGTGTTGAAAATTAATATAAATAAGACAGTGCTTCTTATGTCCCTTACTCAAGTCAGCAGAATAAGGGAACGAGGGAAGAGAGTACGCTAATGTACAGTAGCGTATACACAAGCAGTAATAACAAATACTCCTACTTTTATTATTAGGATGTGTGCATCCTGGTGAGGCACCCCATAAAGTTATTTCCAATCCCAAATAACGGCTGTCCCAGATTTTTTTTTCCCCTATAGGAAGAGGGAAATTATGTCTTGGTCTCATTCTGGAAACAAACAGAAATTGGAGTTTTTCTCCAGCTAATTCTCCAGAGAATTTTGTCTTTGTAACATGTTTCTCTCATCTAACTTGCTCTCATTATTTTCACAGTAATTGCACCTATGCTACTTTAAACAAAGAATATATTTTGGTGTATGATTTACTGTGATTTAACAGAAGAAAACATTTGAGTACAAGGCCAGGATCTGCAAACACTAGCAGCTGCTCACTCTCCTAACTTTCCGATAGTTATTTTACTTACGGTTTGAGCCCCTTACAAAACTATTAAAGGAATACAATCATCTATTTTTACTGGGTCTCGTGTCTTCAGCATCTTCCATACTAGCATAGCCATAGTTTGGGATAACACACAGTAAGAGAAGGAAGACTAAGCTCACTTCCAAAAGAGAACTCAGGGGTGCTATGGACCACATGCTCAAGATGCTAAAACCGAAGTATTTTACTCTGGTAATGCAGTTGTTTCTCACCTGCACCTATTTTAATCACACAAAGACCTTCACAGCACCCATTACAGCTAATGATGCAGGATAAATATAAAAGAGCACAGTCTCACCACTCCTAAGACAGATGTTAGACGTGTGTTACAAGTACCTCACGGGTAGCACAGAAGTGGCTATTAGTCAGTTCAGGTCCTTACTGTGACATTTTCCTACATCACAAGTAAAATGCCCTACAAGTCAGACCGTATGTTCTTTTAGGGAGAGTGTTTTTTCTTCTGCCTGTTTTCTTTTTTACCTCAAAATCTAATCCAGAGATATATTTTTTGATGATTTTTTTTTCCAGAACTGGAACATTCCCAAGAAAAGCTCTGATTTCAATAATTCAAATTTTTGACAAAATAAGCTTCATCGAAAAATAATTCCTGAGCAGCTCAAGTAATGCATGATATAAAAAGAAATACATAAACAGAATGAAAACTTAATCACAGAATCTCCCAGGAAAAAAATGGTTTCTTTCTTACAATGGGCAGGGGACAGCAGCAGGCACACAGAACAGCTACAAGTGTTTCTCTTATACAGAACAAAAACATACATGGAAAACCAAAAATCAAACTGTGATGCCTTAAAATGGTTCTGTTTGAATTTGTTTCTAGAACTGGACAAAGACAGGCAAAATCAGAAAGCTTTCTTATGTCACAACTTAAGTCAAGAACTTGATTCAGATTAACCCACAGCATGGTGTGTCAGCCTGGGTCATAACGTGAACATCAGTAAAAGTAATCACTAAAGCATGTAAAAACATATCTTTCATCAACTCAGTTTTAAATGCTCCCCCAGGACCTTTTTGGACTCTGGCGTTTTCTCCAGGACCTCGTTATGTGTGAGAGAGTTACCTGAGTAGCACTGGCCACAGGAAGATGCTTCTTCCAGAAAAAGCACCTGGTACCATAATGTCCCCAAGACGGCCCCAGCTGCTCTGCGGATAAATCTGTATTAATCAATTAAAAAATGCTCCGAGCTGTTCTCTGGCAATGGGGCCAACTCCTATGGTCCATTCAGAAATTAACTCGTAATAAATCTCCAGCACTGAGTGAGCCACATCTAATGAGCCTGTTGGGGATGCTCATGTTAGCTCTCAAAGTTCACTCAGAAAATGCCCAGGAAGGCAAAGCCAAAGCTGTGCCAGGGACCAGCAGAGCTGTTTAACAGTCTAACAAATACATTCCTGCACATGTGTCTGCAACCTGCCACTGTTTAATTTAATAAATTATAAATGATAGGAGCGGCTTTTGCATATTCTTAAATTACTTGCAGTGCCACATGAATGATTCAGTGCCACAATTTAATGGGTTATCCAGATAGGAACGAATTTCTGCAGTTGACTAATTTCTGTGGTTCAGTCTTACCGTTAGATAAAACTGAAAGATAAATTCTTCCCAAAAAACACAAAGTTGCAAAAAAAATAAGACAAAATTGCAACAGAGCCAATACTAAAACTACATTTCACCTAACAGATTTGCTCAGCTACTCAAACAGCTCTTCAGGAAGGATAAATACCTTCTTATAATACACTCTTAACTCCAGGAGTCAAATACTGCTTGATTCTGTTGTCAGACAGTCCCTGGAATCACCTTCAGCATCGCTACGCAATTTTGTATCAAGATCAGCCTAGGTTCCTAACTATCCTCCACATTCCCCACAAACAGCGCTCCCTTTTCCTTAAAAACAACAAAAGCAAGAGAGATAATAAGAAGAAACTGCATTCTTTCTTTTACAACAATATACGTAACCACATTAGCAGCGCAGAATTCGGAAGCTTCTAACTTTACTGTTGTTGATATATCAGTTAATTGGTGAGCCTAGAGTCGCTCTGATATAACTTGTCTCAAAACTTCTGCCCATACCTTCTCATTCTTTGCCTTGAATTATTTTTACATGTGCTCTGAGCTACAGGAAACATACACTCCTTATCCCATGAGTGACATGAGAGCTCACAGAGCTATCATTTATTTCACAGAATTCGTTAATTGTTTCAGTCTAGGGGGAAGATTTTTACATAACTTGGTTTAAAGAAGGGTTTCAGGAGCACGGTTCTTATTATGGTAGTGGCTTTATCACAGCTTATTGTATTTCTTATCACCTCTTTTCATAAAAGAAAATAGCTTATTTTCTAAACTTTCTGTGGCATTGAATAGAATGCATTATCTCTGCTTCAGGGTTAGCAGAGGTTCTGGAGATCAGCAGGAATATTATTCATTGTCACCAACTGATTTTAATGCAGCATTTTAGTTGAGAATTTCAGTGCCCAAAAGACAAAAGGTATTTAGTTCCCTGGAGAGGGGAAGGTTATATACTGGTATCTGTTCTACATTTAGCATTTCACAGTTAACGTGGTTCTGCTGGGCTTGTTCAGAACAGCAGCAATCAAAACGAGCGCATCAAAAGCTATGTATGCTTGAAGTCGTACTTTGTGGCATCAGTGGAACAATCTTAGCTGCAACACTAGATTCTTATCAGTTCAGAACAGGGGTTCAGGTTTTGCCTTATCTCCACTTCCATGGTCCAGGATGGACTGTGAGAGCCCTATGGGTGTCTTGCAGTCAATGGAGAATTGTTCTTATTGGAAGGTTTTCAGAACCTGCATACAAAATCAAGTGCCAGTGACAGGAAAAAATGAATAACAAGTTCTCTGCAGGGGAGAAATTCAACATCTGTGAGAGCTGCTGCACTCCTGCTGCTTTAATAACAGTCAGAGCTGACTTCACTATTCTGTCCAGCCTATAAAAGGAAAATCCTCATTACCTGCATTAAAGAGTCGTCATCTTAAGTAAACTGATTACTCAGAACGTATTTTAATAGCTGCATTTGTCTCTAGAGGAGAAGACAGTATGTTTAACAGTCCAGATAATATATCCTACCCACCTGCCTTCTAGCATTGGTTAACAAAATAGAAATAAAAATAATTACCACTGCAAGCATCTCCAATGATTACCTACCAATAGGCTTTTCAGAGCTGGGGAAAGGTTTTATAACCTTTAAGAAGCTGGCTGAATTCCACTAGCGGTCGAATTTTAGAATGATACCTTGCCAAATCCTCACAGTCCCAAATTCAGTTCTTGTGGGGTTTTCTTCCAAGAAATTTACAATACATTTTTTTATTTACTTCATGAATCAGAAGTAGAAACACCACTTCGCTGCCTCAACGCTGGGACGCACAGGAAGCAGCAGTGCTTCATAACCACTTCAAATAAAAGCAAGCGCTGTTTTATAAAAAAAGGGTTTTAACTCTTATTCAACTCTAAAATCATTTCTATTCATTTTTGTTTTGAAATCATACCAGAAGCATATTAACTTTGAAAACCAGTAGACTTGCATGAGGGAAAAATATGTTTAAGGGTTTTATTTTTCCCCACAATAAAAGGGAAACAAATAATGCTGTTTCAAAGCAATCTGGAGTTGATGGGAATATAGGAATTCCTTGTATCATCTCCTGTGAGTTACATGGACTTCCAGTACATTACACCTTGTTCTGAATAGCCTCAGAATGGAAATTACAAACAGTACACCAAAAGCTTCCAGCTATCCCACTTATAATGGTAAATATAATTTGGAATAGGTTACATTTTTTCTCAAATTATATTCATTTTAGCAAAGAATGATGTGTGTAATCTTTTTTTCATTTTCCTTATTTTACGAAGTATAACAAAAGTCAAATGCTTCACTGAGCAAACTAATATATATAAAATGGCTTCAAGTAATTAACCGCAACAGCATCTTAGAAAAATAACACATCTGCTATTTTTGGCATTTCCTGGTGTATGCATAATGTCTCAATATTTAAATGTCATATGTCAGGCACATTCACTGACCAGCTACTTGCTAGACAGCTCCCTGAAAGGATAATTATTCTTTTTTCTCTTTTCTATGCACTTCCAGACTGGAATAATGGGCACAGATTTTGACAGACACCATAAAAAAAAAATAATTAATCTCTGCAGGAAACTGAGAGAACACAACTTCCAATCAACTGAGAAGTCTTGTTCTAGACCTGAACTTTAAAAACAGGGCCCAGATACCTAAGGAAAGTAACGCTGTTTTTACATGACAGCTTAAGCACAAAAGATGGAAAACTGCTGAACGTCTTTACTTGTATGATTAGCAAAAAACACGAAGGAAATTTTTTGCTAGAAAAGAGAATAATAGCAATAGCACTTTTAGTACACAGAGGAAGGTGTTATTTCCAGTCACCAAGTATTTCCCAACAGGCTCACTGCATCTGCTATGAGGACCAAGGAATTAAAGCAGGGGTTACAGATTAGAAAAACTGCTTTGGCTGAATCCGCTGCGGTATTGGAAACGTACATAAAACATCTTCAACATTTTCTTTCAGGTGTGATTGACGAGTTTAATTTATTTGATGTAGTTCTTAGCTATAGGGATAGCAATGATGCAATGGAAGGAAGCGAGACTGATGCTGCACAGCAGAGTTGCCTTGGCAACAAGCAGCCAAAGTTAGGGTATGAGGCATTAAAAGACTGGACACGGAGACTGAATTCACCCTCGGTAAAGGAGAATGAGAAGTTTTAATACAAAAGGCAAATTGTAGCAATATAACAAAACAGTTGCCTATGACGCTGGTAATATCCAGAAAATGTGACTTTAAACATCCGACATTGCTATTCTGAATTTGTCAACACTGATAGACTGCAATTCCTGGCATTCATTTACAAAAACATGGATGTTAACAGCCTAAGCGCATGGGATAAATCAGGACACCAGCACCTACTGTTGTGTCTTTGTACAGCTGCAAAAATGAAACCGAGATGAAAACAGATTTCACATTTTCCTGTTACAACTCCTTCTCCAGACCAGGGGCTCTGACAAAGGCGACATTATCAAACCGCCTGCTCGCTGCCAGACCAACAAATATTCCTCCTAGGGTTATGATAGACGAACACAATCCTCAATGCTCCCTTTCCAAAGAGAGGGATATTTTTGACAGATGGATACAACAGCTTCCATTTTCATTAGCATCATAATCATACGAAAGTGCTACAAAAACATACTGTGTTTGAGCAAGTAATTTCCCTGGAAATATTTTTAGTCTCCACTGAAAGTATTTTCTTGTAGCAGGCACTTCCTTTGCTTCCTTTGTTGGAAATCAAATGTTAACTAGAAATGCTAAGGTTCACATACTAGCAAGTGAGAAGTAATTTAAATAAAGTAGTTATACGAGTAAAAGCTCTAAGGCCTCTGACAGCCTCTGGAAATACTGAAATCCTCCCATCTTCTACTAATCTGATTATTTCTGCGATGTTCGTGCCCTCACAGTAGTTAAACCTTGCATGAGTGCACATCCTGGCTGGGCTTCCAGAAGCACAGTGTTAACCCAGACACCACAACACTGGATAGGGGAACATAACACAACCTCAGAAAGGAAAGGGCTGACCTTTTAGTATGGCCAGCGCTGCTCCACAGTGAAGCTAGACCTTGGCAGAGGATCAGTAAGGTCACATTGAGTGGCACCCCGCTATGCCAGACCAAAACAGAAGGGAAAGGAGGTTCATAATTCAATATTTCTTTTTGAGCTGCGTTACTTCTTGCTGCACCTGAAATTCAGAACAGAAGAACAGCTTGCAACCTACTGCTTACAGTCAGTATGAAGGAAATGATCAACTGGGACTTACAATGTAATTATTTGTGCTGTAGAATGTTTTCATTACAAAACATCTGCCTTGTTTTTAAGCATTAATGTAATGAACTTTCCTTGGTTTTTTAAGTGCTTTAAACTACATGGTTTATATAACACTAAAGCTAAAGAGATCTTTTGTTCACCCTCCAGAGGACTTTATGATGAGTAATAATATCACAGTTAACATTTTCCCCCGTGTATCTTTTGCCTGATCTGAAACTGGATCAATACTGTAAACTTCAGCCTGCTACATCTCACAATTTAGTGAGTATAACAGGCTTCATTAATCATTGCATTGTGAAATTGACAGCACTGGGCATCCTTGAGATGCCTCATATTTAGCTACTACCATTTTGAAGGGGTATGAGCTCATTGTATAGCATCCATGACAAAAGCATCTCCAGTAGGACCCCCTTTAGTGCAAGGACTCATTAAAAACCAATAACACTGTAGGCTGGGCTCTATTAACATTTCATACTTACAAAGCACTTCCCATCCAAGGACTCTGTAGCAACTTGACAATGTTAAGCGGAACAACAGTTATTTAACATGACTGTATGCTTTCCCACACGTGACAGGCTTAAGTAGAGCATGCTAAGATGTCTTTACCTCAAATCAGTATGTAATATACTAAAATTGCCAGCTGATTTTTTTTATTTTATAAGCTTTACATGTGTAAAATACTAAGTGGACTACACAATATTTTTCACGAGTGGAACCAAAGTGGGAACCTTGGTATCAGAACTCTGAATGTCCTACCTCAAAGAAAACGCTACAGCATCCAGTAGGCACCTTCAGCATAACAGAGTGCCAAACAGCCAAAAAGCTAAGTTTTTGGAAAATAAAACTTGGTCCAACAGTGAAATAGCACAGTTTAGGTTTGCAAGAATAATCTTTCTTACCTCAGTTTAATATTAGTATGGTGAATAATGTTGAGGTAATTATTTGAAGAAAATTCTACAGTTGGCCATAGGATTATGAAAAGACATTTTACATGCTTTAAAATTCATTTTCTTCATTTATACTTTCAAAAATGTATCACTTACATAAGCAAATTTTCTAAATAAACATAGAAGTTCAAGTATGTGCTGTTAACTCTACTAATCACTGCCATGAAGTGAATTTCAGATTGGGAACTCATTCAGCACTATATGTGCCCAAGCAAGGGGTTTATGAAATGACTTCACAAAACATTCAGAGCATAAACATCCAGCTGAAGAAATGTCTATTTATTTTGCCTTGCCATTTTTAACTTGTCAGGTGGTAGTGCCCCACATTTCTACATCTGTTTTATTATCTGCTCTATCTAGAATTTCTCAGTACAGATCATTGGAAATTCAACTTCATTCTTTCAAAAGCTTTAAAGAAACTAAAACGTAGCAGCACTGAAATTGGTTGTGTGCCATCCAATGACTTTTTTTTTGTGATGAAATAACAGAGATACAAGCATACGCAGTGAAAATTAAAAAAAAAGAACTTGAAGTCATGGCAACTATGGTACATAAACAGCATTTATGAAGAATTGAAGGTGCTGCTTTCTAGCCCTAAGTGAAACTACAAGGCAAGAAACTGTTCTCGTATCAGCACAACCATTACATGCTTTTCAGGGTTCGACACGTTAGTAACTATGAATACTAGTTTTGAGCAAATGTTAACATGCCTTTTCTTTCCAACTGTAACTAATCTCTGTAGTTTAGAAAACCTTACCTTGATTTATGTGTGCAATTCCCTTTCTAATCTATGGATACAATGCAAGACATATACAATGAAAAGAACTCTGGGGCTCAGTTCAGAATTTAAAATAAAATTAAAATTTACAGTCAAAGCACCTTCCCTCTTAGTTTTCAAAATTTGAGTGGGACTTTACCTGTAAAACTAGTTTTCATCTTTAAATATTGAGCAGACAGCGACAATGATAAGAAACATTTGATTCACCAGCTTGGTGAGTACCCTTTGTTAATTAAATCGTGTTTAAGTGAAAAGTTGTTGGTATTTTTTCCAAGATATTTGTATTTAATTAAGGAAATTTTAGGATTAAATGCATGTAGGTTAAAGTTGTATTTGTAGACAGAGAGTTGGATGAATTCCAAGTAATTAAAATTACAGGGAAAAGAAAAAACCCTTCCTAACATAATGAAAACAGCACAAAATTGAAGGCTCTGGATAAATGCATCTCAAGATTCTCCTAAAAAGAGTAACTAAGTTGAGTACTTGGTTGCAAAGCAGCTTTAAAAATTATATGAATGGAGAAATAACTTAGGGCAGAAAGTATAACGCATATAGTTTGAGTTAGATTTTCCAACAAACCTTTCAGAGGACTAACATCTAATACCCGTGTTTAAGTCCAGCAGAGCTCTGAAGCAACAGGCCTTGACTTGCACGCAGCTATGCAAATGCAGAATTTTTTTTTTTTTTATTTTTTTGCAGCAGAGCAGGAAAGGCAGAGTAATGTTTTCCTCTTTCATCTGGTCTTGACTGAAATGGTTCTAGGAGCCCAACACAACCCTGGCTATATTACATTTTCTCATTATTACATTACTTCAGCTGCAGACACACAGGCAGAAGGTTATTTCTATGAAAATATATGGTCTGTTCTTAAAAAAAAAAAAAAAAAGGAGAGGTCGGGGGCAGTGGAGGAAGAGAACAGGACACATCACGTAAGGCCTTGGAAAGCCTTGCTTTCTATAAAGCTGAAGTTACAGCCAGACTGGGACCTAAAACATCTTATTACCATTCCCACTCTTGGGAGAGCACGCTAGCTCCCAGAAACGAGAGCTGAAGCATGAAGATAAATGAACTCCATCCTGCCAAGAGCAACCTGCAGCCTGCTGGGGCCAGCCCTGCCATTGCAGCTTCTCCAGCTGCCAAAAAGGCAGATGAGCACATGAGTCTAGCTGCAGGAGAACTGAGGGACCTCTCACAATTCCCCCACTACTGCTCCAAGCCGACCAACAGAGCTCGAACAGAAAAAAACCTTGTGTTTGCTTCAATCTGCTGCTTGCCTAACTTGAAAATTAAAAGAAGCTACTGATAGCAATTTATATGCACCAAGAGGGCTGAGAGGGGAACTTTAGCATGCTAAATTGCAAGTAATCATTCACTGTTCGGTGACAGCTTAACAGAACTTAATCACAAAATTTAAAAAAAAATAAGACTGGGAAAGAGGATGAGAGGACATCAAGTCCTTCTCTCAGCTCTTCTCGCAGAGTCTCTATTTATAAGCTTTCCAATAAAATCTCTGTTTGGAGATTGGAATTTAAAGGTGCCTAAGAAACTATGGTTAGCTGCAATTCCTGGGTGCGCAGAAGTGCTTTAAGAACACATCTCTCTGCACATGACAGTTTAATTCAAAACCAGAGCGTTAACCTAACATTTTCCTATTTCCATACTAAAAAGAATGCCATTCTGATAGAAATTACATGCACTCGGATGGATGAAAGACTACATTTTGTAGACTGGACTTCACTTTTCTTATCTTTATGTTAAAAGATTTCTTCATGCCAATAAAAAGCTTTCCAAATGTGCCATTTTTGAAGAATGTCCACAGGAAGAGCTAAACACACATTTGCAGTTTGCCAGCACCGCAAAAAGAAACATTACCTTAGGAAGGGGGGGGTCCTTCCTTATCTTCAAGTGACATTTGAAAATATTTCTCGTCCATTTCTCTTATCTTTTCAGCTATAAATCAATTTCAGCTGCTTAAGAGAAACATGGGTGCTTGGTGCAAAGACGAAGGGGTTGGCAAAAGGCTGAAAAATCCTACTGGGGAGCACCAAGCAGCCGAAGAGAGCGAGGGAAAGGAAGGTACCCAACAGCAGAGAGGAAGTTAGATGTGTGCGTACACAGAAGTCAGGTAGGGCTAAAAAAAACATACTACATGCAGTAAGTTCTGCAGCATTTCATGCTGAACGGTAATATGACACGATGTGTTCAATGGAAGAAACCCCATTCCTGTGAGCAATGCTAATCCCTAGAACTTCAGACATCTGAGACTGTACACTCTTCTGTCGAGCTACAGCAGCAGAATGGTGTTTTTAATTTTGTCTATCTCACCCCGTGTGAGTTAACTCATTTAAATTGCTGATTCCCTCTCCACTGCACATTCATGTACATTATGTATTGTGCTGAAATCATATCATTCTCAGGTGACAAATTGAAGTTGAAAAGATTTCTCACTTATGATTTGTAATCATCACCCCTTCCTGCTCAATTCATCGAAGCCAGAGGGAAAGAGAAATTTCACCTACTACCTCTTGCTTATTCCTTTTAAAACAGCAAATGAAACAGACAAAACCCATTCAGGATTACAGTGCAGAAGAGAATGCTTTTGCCATCAACGTCCAAATCAATACCACAGCAAATATATTCTTAGATGAGCTCTGGTATTACCCAGCTGCTATCACTACTCAGTAATTAGTATCAGTGAAACAAACCGTATTTTCCCCCAATTCTGAGTCTAAAGAAAACTATAAAGTCTTAGCTATGGGGATTCTTTTTACTCTTCCAGTGTACAATCACTGTGTACTTTACTTCATATAAAAGATTTTACCAACCCGCTCTCCTATGCCTTTATTGCCCACACGGCTGCTTCCTTGCCTAATGTGACTGCAGTTGGTACCACATAGCTGTACAACAAGAACTTACACAGGGGGAATTTATTGCCAAGGGCAACAATAGATACTCACCAACACTGCAAGTGAAACTAATCATGTTAACCCTTACAATTACTGCTGACACCAAGTACAGCTGTGAGCCAAATTGATCACGCAGGGAGCCCACCACAGCACTATGGCAGCTTGGGAGGTGGGAGAGCGATCCACTGGGAAGTCACTTGGCATCCGAGTTAGCGTGACCAGGATAAAATATTGTCTCCTGAGCCATGTTTTCCTTCAGTATGTACAAGCAAGTCCTCAAAACAGAAAACTTCCCCAAGACCTCCAGATATAGGAAGAAAAGAAAGAGTCTCCTGAGCCTAGCTGCATATGGTCAGTAAACAACTCCAGGCTCTTTCTCGGTATCTCTGGTAAGAATCTTGTCCAAAAATGTTCTGATACAGAACCCTTAGTTTCATCACTTTCGACAGAAGTTGAAAAATACCCTTCCTGGAGATACACAAACGTCAGCCCAGAAACAACTGAACAGAACAACACATTCCTGCACCCTTATTCTTTTCTGTAATCTAGACAATTATTTGTGAAACACTTTCACATCTTGCAGATCTTCCACTGGCTAAAGCTCCTCAGAAAAATCATCAGAATACAAGCTGGAATTAGAGGGCACATCTGCAGTAGTACTAACATTTGGACAAGGAACAAGTATGTGAAACATCTCCTGACCACTGCAACAAGCAATCCAGAGTGCAAGACCTGAGTTCCTGTAAATGCCATCAACTGGGAAGGGCACTCCAGCCAAGTCAGACCAGAGACAGCCTACAGTATAATCACCAAAAATGCCCAGTGCACGCACTGGATTGTCAGTACAATTTTACATCTGGCTGACTGCTTCATAATTTAATACAGGACCAGGTTTGGGGTTTTTGGTTTTTTTGGTGACCAGGTATTTGGGCTTCCTCAGTAACTTAGCATCCACAGAAACTTTGAAGTTGCTCACAAGTTAACAGTCTTAGTCTTCAGTGGTCTTCTATAGGCATAGCAATGGACAAATAGTCTCTTGTTTCAGCAACAAAGATGACCCCTGAAGGTCAAAGCAAGAGCCCTTGGCTAAGGAGAACGACAAAGGACATTGTACTGCAGTCTACACCACTCTTGCTCTGAGAGCTGAGATTTTCACCATCACAATGGTTGGCATGGCAAAATCCGCTAGAATTGAAGTCTAATGATTTTATTTAACTGTATACTTCCACTACAGAGCCTAAGCTCATCAGACTGTAGGACTGGTTTATTTATAGCAAATATTCTTCTAGTGTATTTCTTTGCACTGCTAATAATTAAAGATTAACCTACTTACAAAACCAGGAAGTTTTACTTGGATATACAGAAATAAAGAAGTAATAACACATGTCCCTAGTCTTCCACATTAAGGACTGTGGCGTAGAACTGTTGCTACTGCCTTCTGCAGATTTTCACATAAGTCAAGTCAGAAATACTAAAAATCACCTGCAAGGAAACCGTGTTAACATATTCACTGAAATTAAAGGTCCTCTGCAGGTCAGTATGGCAATAAATTTTATTTCATTTTAGAACTTCTTTACAATGCCACTGAAACTGCACAGGTGGGCAGGGAAATGAAGGAACAGTCTGCAGAATTATCATCCTCTGATAATCTTGGAGCCACAGGCAATAGCAAGCACTTAAGCAGATTAAAATGCCTATCCTTGTCTTATATATGAAGTGCTCATTTATTGAGGCAAGAAGTTATCTCACCTGAAATCAACACATTGGAATAAAAAGTTCCTGCAAAAGACCAGTCCAAGGATGACAGTTTTCAGTCTTCAAATCATCGCCAGGGGAGATGGTAGGGTCGGAAAGACACAGATTTTGTCTTCTGAAAGAGGAGGAGGGTGGTAAGAAGAAAGATCAAAAGATGCAGTCAGGACAGAGGGGGATTATCAGTAGCAAGCTACCGCAACAGAGAGGACAAGTCAAGAACTGACAGAGAGAGGAGATAAAGCACTGAAAGTTTTGAGGGGGGATGGAAGAATGTGAACATACTTTTACAGGACAGAAACGGCCTATTTTCAGCCTGCTTTAGCCATGCTGTAAGTTTCCACAATAGAGGAGAAAATAGCACTGTAGCAGAAAATGATTGTGACCTGCTCAACAAACCTGACCTTAGCTACAGAATGTGTCAGCACGATGAGAGAAATGAGGAATCTTAATGAGGCAAGAGGAAAGCCGGTCATCCTAATGCAGAGGGCTCCTCCCAGGAGATCAGCTCGAGAGGAGGATTTACTGTGTTTTGCAACTTGATTTGAATTCATCCTGTACTGTCTTTTTCTTTATAAGTGAGGCTGTTCATAAATTGATACTGTCTACTTAATTTTTTCCTCACATTTCTCCTCTGAAGAATTAAGTTGTACATGCAAGTGCTCTCAGCCGTTCTCGGGAAGAGTGACCTGAGGAGCCTGAGTGAAAGGCTGGGGACAGGGAGATGGCCACCAGATCTGGCTCACAGGAAGAAGACATGTTAACACATAGGTCAGGAAAACACTTGGATCAAGACAGAACTGCGTCCCTCACATCCACCTCTACGCTACAGAAAACTCCTGGCAATCCCCCAATTCCATTTCCTAATAAACTGGAGAATTAGGTTAGACTGAGCTGTAACAGGATCTCCTAACTTGCCCACATCTCACAACAAGCAGACCCACATGTGAAGGTTATAACTGAATAATGTGGACCTGCCCTCTGCCCTTAAGGACAAACAGTTCAGCAATACCTGCATTAGTGAAAAGCATGTTCTTTTTATCCCCAAAACAGGTCTTATCCATCCTGCTGCGAGGGGACTGTCCCTCAGCTTTCACACAATGTCTCAAATCACCTGTTTAAATTGACAGGCATGGATGCAAGCCATACAAAAGAGCATACAAACATCAAAATGTTATGGCTGATCACATACCAGTTCACAAATTTGTTCTCTAGCTCTGCTTCATTTATTGACGTAGACATGGTCATCAGAACCATACAGCATGGACACAAGACCCTCAGAAAATTAATCAAAAAACTCTCGTGTGGACAGACTAGCCCCACACATGGTTTGAGGCTGCATACAGACACAAATTACTGTCAACATTACCATCCATTTCTCTTTTATCTATTGTTTCCTTTTTCTATGTCTCTTTCACAGGCAGTGAAGCAAATCTAAAAATAAAACTCTTTTCTTCCTTGAAAAAAGCTTCTTGCTGTTAGCCATTTATAATCTTCTTTCTTTGTCCCCAGTCAGCTGTTCCAACCAAACCTCAATCTGATAAAAGAAAGCAAAAGATGGATGCTAAAACATCCTTTGTTTTTGTTGTTGTTGTTTTTGAGAAAGCATCTTCTGCAGGAAAGCTACAAGAATTATTAGATTTCAGCTGAAAGTAGGAGATGGCTTTGCTGAACAATTGCTGCTTTGTACATTTCTGAAATTGTTGGCTATGTTTGTTTGTTTGATAGGGTGGAAATTTTTGTGTAATTTACAACTTGATGAGGCAAAAAATTCCAACCCATCATTTTTCTTTCCGAAGCGCCACTTCCTAGTTTACCCATTTCTATTCCAGTCTCCTGTGAGATCATTTTCATATTTATTGTTAAGGTTTATTTTTTTTAATTTCTCATTATTCTATGAAAGAAATGAGCATCTTTAAATTCCCAAAACTTATTTTAGCTGAGAGCTAGATCCTACCACAAAGGACTGATAATTCAGCAGTACGAAGTTGATACTTCTCAGCCCAGAAGCTGGTCTGACACATCTTGTAATGCAGGGATGACCAGCAGAGGATAGCTCTTCTTAAATATTATTCCACCCCTCTGCTCTCCCCTGCTTTGGCACTCAGGGAGTTCAATGAGAAAGCCAACCATATCCTGGGGTGCATCAAAAGAAGCGTGGCCAGCACGTTGAAGGAGGTGATCCTGCTCCTCTGCTCTGCTGAAGCCTCTCTGCAGAGAGATATGGAGTCCTTAGCACAGGAGAGACACGGACCTGCTGGAGTACGTCCAGAGGAGGGCCACAAAAATGATCAAAGGGATGAAACACCTCTCCTGCGAGGACAGGCTGAAAGAGCTGAGGCTGTTCAGCCTGGAGGAGAGAAGGCTCCAAGGTGACCTGGTAGCAACCTAGTATCTAAAGGGGAGCTACAAGAAAGAAGGGGACAAACTCTTTAGTAGGGTCTGCTTTGACAGAACAAGGGGAAATTGTTTTGAGATTAAAGAAGGTAGATTTAGGTTAAACAAAAGCAAAAAGTCTTTTACAGAGAAGGCAGTGAGGCACTGGAACAGGCTGCCCAAAGAGGCAGTGGACGCCCCATCCCGGAGACTTCGAAGGCAAGGCTGGATCAGGCCCTGTGCATCCTGATCTATCTGTGGTGCCCCTGTTCATTGCAGGGGAGTTGGACTAGACGACTGTTAAAAGTCCCTTCCAACTATAAGGATTCTACGATTCTATGACTTAGTGTGAGAAGCTGCAGCATCTTTCTTGTTCTTCACTTTTTGCATACTGAGTCAACTCAGAGTATGGCAGAGAAGAGCATATGGATCTTACTGGGATCTGTGTTATATTGGAAAGAGATGTTTATATAGCATAAGTCACTACTGGTACCAAAATAGTGCATGTGCAAGTGACAAAGTCAGGCATAAACTGGAGTATCCCCAATTCCCTTCCAGACCGCACAGAGGTTAAAATAGCTACAAGCACATCAACAGAGCACAATGGGAAAATGGAGACTGTTGCTCACGCTTAACCACCTCTTCCAGCTTCATCAGTGGCACAAGAACGATTCAACTCTCTTATTTTACATTTGAACATTTTATCTTAAGTAGTTTCAGCAAACATAATAGACTGCTGTGGTGCTAGATAACATTTTCACTTCAAGAAATGACAGTTAATAAAGCCAGGTGCCGAATTTTGCTCTTCTACAAAACATGGTTGTAATTTCAAAACTAGCAGTGCATCCATTGCTCATAAAACACATTCATTTGAACCAGAGACATCAACGTGACAACCTAGCAATGCAACTCATTTAAAAAGAGAACAGAGCCTACCGGTGGTCTGTATTAGAAACTTACTGTGCAAAAGCATCCATTTTGATGCCCTTAGCTCATTGCTGCTGTTTTGTTTTTAGGCCCATCTCCCTAACTTTTCCCTACCCTCCTTTTTCACCCTCTCTTGGGGCATGGGTCAGTGGGTCCCTCCGCCCCACTAGCCATGGAACCGGGTCGAAACTATTAACAGTCTTCCACCAGCACCCAGATCCAGCAGTGCATGCTGCAGGCTGCTCTGAGCGGTTTCCCTCCTGGTGGAGCCCAAGAGGGCTCAGCAGGTACCACAGGTATGCTGAATACACTGTGGTACATCATGCCCTTTTGAGACACCTTAACACAAGGTGTCTCAATACAAGCAGAGCTGCAGCAGCACAGCCTTAACTGATGAGCCACATGGAGCCTGAACTCAACGGGCCAAATATTAAATGTTTAAGTAACATAAGGTACCAAAACAAAATTCATTTAGTCAAGATACTCAAATTTTCAGCTAAATGTCTTCTACTTTTGCAGAAGGGTAACAGGCAAAGGCAGAAAGTAAAGTAAGTTCTGTGGGACTAATCCAGAACCTTGGAACATGCTTAAGTTCACCTCCAGGCTTCTCCAGGAGGGAATCCCAGGATTCCTACTACAGGCAATATGTAGTTGCCATACATTGCAATGTAAGCCAGCAGTACTAAGATAGTGCATACATAACATACATTTATGGAGACGGGCCACAGCACCCTTGGGACTCAGAGGGGCAGAAAACTGCTCAGGAGCTGAGAGACAACCATATGCCTCTGACCAATAAAAGGAAAAAAAGCCTTCCCTCTGCAAGCTCCTGCTGACCCAGAGTCCCAGCATGATAAGAGCAGTGGAATTCACACAATAAAAAAGCATTTTTGACAATTGTTACTGCTCTCAGCTCTCTAGAGTTACAAACAGCTCTGGGAAACAATGGTGGAGCTCTCTACTGCACAAAGAGAATTTGTTAACCAAGTGCCAATTACAGGACCAAAAACTTACCCGCCTATCTATAGCTGTCATCACATTAAATCTGATGATAATTGGGTTGAGCAGATGCGTAAAACAGGGTAGAATTTGACCTGCCAAACCTCTATTGTTTGTCATGTTATTCACCGAATAAAACTCAAACTGACTTTTCAACTCTAGTTGAAATCTGCATTCCTGCCCATTAAAGAAACAAAATCTTTTTCATTTAACTCTGTCCAAAACTGGAATTGGAATAAATAAGGAGCAAACACATTGACCCTAAATTCTTATTTTGTGCCACCAAATACAAATACACATGCAGCAAATCCAGGGAAAGAGCAGAAACAAAAAGCAGCTCAACCTAGGTACACAATGGGAATGAACACTGTTAAAGATGCAATTTTCAGTGCTCTTCACAGCAGCCACTATTCAATGATGATACAAGCACACAAAAAGGAGACGTGAGTATCTTGCACATCCTGGATGTTTTCGTAGTTAATGAAGTTTTCTTTTATAGACAGTACATTTTTAAATCACGTTTACAGTGCTAGAAATGAATGTGTATTATTTTTCATAGAAATAGTAATATAATTTCTACAAGTTCTGAAACACTAGTGTATTTATCACACAATGCACATGCTTCTCAAATCATCTGTTTTGCTTGACATTTGTGAAGCAATTTCTGATAAACAGTCAACAAGGATCTAGGGGCACGCAGGCTCAGGCTGCTCTTCACTGCAGCAGGACAGCACGTGTGTGCTGCCAGGTGAGCACAGCAGCACGGCTACCCCTGGGAGGCAGAGCTCACACTTTGTCTTTTCCCCCAGTCAACAGACTAAATGCGCACAGTTCCTATTAATAGAGAACACAAGTCACGTGTTTTCAACAGTCTCTCCACAGGCAGAAGACATAATATATCACTACTGCTGAAAAATAATAGTGTTTACCCCATCTGCACCGTGAAACCTTGCTTGCTAGGCAGAGTTCCTGCACAGCCCTGCGGGCAGTCTGCCCAAACACACGCGCATCTCAACCAGAAAGCAATGCAGCTCTCAACATGGAAATCCAAAAGCAAGAATAGCACTACCTTGCCTTTCCCTGCAGCCTGAAAGTCTGTTCCTGCTTTCCACCCGTTCTTGCCTTCTTAACTTCTAAATATCTCATCAGATGTACCAAACAACTCAGTTTAGAAATGGCAGTGTTATCCCCAGTCTTCGAATTCAGCCAATTCCAAACCAGAGGGATTTGCCTCCAAACTGTTCAGTGGGCCAAGGGAATCTTTGCCCGAATGCAATGGTTGCCTACAAAACGCTTCTTTCCCTCACTTTCAGTGCCCTTCTCTCTAGTCACCAGACACATCTCGTCACGTTATTGCCCAGGAGCTGTCCTGCGAACACAACATCTCCGGAGGTGACCTGCTCCAGCCAACTCCAGCTCTGGCAGAGCCAACACAGTACGGACAGTCAGCAAACCTGGTCACACAGGTCTTGCTAACAGAACTTCAACAGGAAACAACAAGTCTGACTAATGCATGCCAGTCTAGCGCAACTGCTCTACACATCAACCACAACTACCTCAGTTATCTGCATAATTAAAACTACACTGGGAGCTGAAATCCCAAAGGAGACAATGTACATCTCCCATTCTACTTTAATTCCACGTAACAAATTGTCACATGGGATCTAGGGAGCACAATTCTAAAAACCAAGAATGTAGTTGGTGAATAACTGCTGACTATGAAATTTCAAGAAAATCTACACAAGGGAAATTTTCAAGTATTAATACCACCTCAACAATGGACATTCTCCAAGTTTAGATTCTGCTGCCTACAGACAGAGGAAAATCAAAACCATTAGCCATGGAAAAACAGGTCTTCTGTAGAGTACTTCTTTAATCTGCTTGAATGACTGAGTATCTTTTGAAATGCTCTTGCATAATATATTTCTTGATGATTAATTTGTAATTACCATGCATTGTTATCAATCTAGAATTTCTTATAAAAAAGGATGTAAACCTACTAAGCTCACACATAATAGCCTGATACATTAAGCCATTCTTTAAGTTGATTTTATGTGAGGTATTGGTCCAGGCTCCTTACAAGGAAACCAATTATTCCTAGCACTGCATTTCTTTTTCTTTATTAGAAAAAATGAGGGAGAAAAGTAATCATCTCAAAGACTAAAAATCAAAGTCAGATGAACTCATGACTTCGTTATTTTGTTCTAATAAATTAAATTTGTCACAGTGGAACTAGAGTGTCAAGTACATTCAAGCTGGAAAACAGCTATTAAGTTATTTACTATGCCTTCCAATTCCTTAACCATCAAGAAATACCCACCCTTACCTGTTGCTTTGTTTTTCACAGTCATACTCTTTGCATTCTGCTTATTTCATGAAATACCTTCTTGCAGATCTTCAAATGCAAATGCAATTTTTTCAGCACTGAAGAGGAACACTAAGAGCTGCTGTCTAGAAACTGAATTCTGCTGGCAAAGCGCTTAATTCAGTTTTCTTTCCCCACTTTTTAATAATTAAAAAAAAATTGCATAAGTTATTTTAACCTGATGCTTAAATTTAACTGTTTTTATTCTACAGTGATTTAATATAACTACTTATATTCTAGAACATGCCAGTATGAGAAACAGACTCACTCAGTAAAAGTAACGATCTTGCCTTCTGGTTCCCCAAACTTCAGTAACTACAGAGCTGAATTACAATCATCATTTTAATGGATGTCCTCAGTAATTCATCTTGCTGCAGCCAAAATGATTAGGTAAGACCAGAAATCCGTTCTTCATTCATCTGTAAAAGAATTAAAAATTCTTACTTTAGGCTGCAATATTTATGAATTAGCTTACGCTTCTGAGCTTCACTGGCTAGCATTTCCTTACATTTGATATTTGCTTTAATAATTTACATTCTCCAAAATTATTAGGGCCCACGATCTATTCAAATCATGTCAAGCTCAATAAATTAAGATTTAGAATCCTTGCCAATTCTGGAAATATCCTTAATCTTTAATTTGCAATTTAAGGTTAGCATTCAAAGAATAGAAACTATTGAAAAGGAGTACTACTAAGAGAAGTATAAACTCCCTGAAGATAGAGATTTATTAATGCTAATACTATTGTTATTATTTTACTATCTTGGTTTTTTTGTTTGTTTCTTTATTTCGTATATAAATTAATTACTTGGCAATAGGCAGCACAGTCAGGACCCTAATGAGAAATCTGTGAAATGGTCAATGTCCCAGTTCACTTTAGGTAATGCTGTTGAGTTAGCGCTTCATCATTAATTATAAATGCTTCAATTTAAAACACTGCAATTAGAGAAGAATAAGGATGGAGTATGTGAAATCAGAGAGTTATCCTCAAAATCTGTTCTTCCTGTTCTACTGTCATAAAATCACACAAAAATCAGGTATGTTCAGGAGAAATTTCCTCCTTTCTGCTTGTCAGAAGCATTGCTTGTAAGGGTCTTTTTTTCCCTGCTCTATTTCAATAGTTCTTTAAAACATGAAGGAAGACGGAGATCTGAAACAGTTAAGCAAGGAATTCAGATCATAAAAAAGAGTCAGTCTTGTTTAAGGATTGCATACATTGGACTATAACCCATGTTAGACAAAAACATAACGTTCCGTACGTATTGTCCAAGACCACTAAAGTAGTTCTGCATATCACACACACTTCTCCAGCAGAGGTGCTGCCAGTGGGTGGCAAAGGATAAGAATTCAGCACAGAGCTCCTGGTTTAAGCGGAGTTGCAACACTGCTCCACACACAGCTGTTGAGAAAGGCCAGTCTCCCTGCCTGCGTACCAGCTCAATGCAGGCCTGTCTAGCAGTCCTAAGGCCCAAAGCAGAAATGGAGCCCAGCGCGCCCTGCTTCACAGAACACAGCTCTGGAGGAAAGTGCCCCCAACTCTTCCCTCAGCAGAATTACACATTTGAACGAGAGCTCCTTTAATCAGTGCCCGAATTGTAATATTCTTCCTTAAGAGTAGCATAGAGAAAGCTACCTACTGGCACCCATAGCATGAACGAACTCAAACACACACCATACCCACAGCATCCGGTGCAAACCATTAACCCACTGCTCTGTAGTCATTGCCAAAAAAAAACAAATAAAAGGAAAACCAGCAAAGTGTAGCTAGAAGACCAATTCCTTGCCCAGAAGAAGTAAGCACGCTTCCTGACGTTGACAAGATGGGAGGGTAGTGCTGATCAGCTTGCTGGCAGGCAGGATATATGGTGTAGATGGTTCAAAACCGAAGAAAACACAAAGTCGTGTGTAAACAATTACTGCATCTGTGGCAAAGTCTCAAGTAAATGGGTTTGTCTGCCTTCTGGTACTTAATTAGTACGCTCTGTTCAGTACATACTGTGTCCCCAGTAAGCAGTGCCTCCAAAGCAAATTAAAATGAGCATAATACATCTTCCTTTCTCTCCGAACGCACAAATCACTTTCTATATTTATGTACACAAGTATATGTATGTGCATGCAGGAAGAGACAGAAGAAAGAAAAATCAAGTTGCAGAAGGAAAACAGAGCAGCAGCCATCATGCTCACTTCTGATCTTTCTGAGAAATTAGCTTAGCCACACTGTAGATAGCCCAATAGCCTGCAAGGCCAGAGCTCAGCCACTAAGTCAGACCCAGTAATGCTTTAGGTATCTCATAACTTCACCCTTTTGCAGGTCAGTTAACCGTACTTTGACGCTTGAGAAAAAGGCAGCAAAACATAAACCGCATCACGTCAAAGTCTGAACACACTTCTGTTCGCTGCAATATCTTCAATATATTTACTTTACCACATCAGTGATTTTAAGCAATTAAATTACATTTCACAAGTAAAGCTACACCTTTTATCTACAAGTCTTTTAGGAGACATTTCTCCATCTGACTTCAGTGGGAGCAGGCTGCAACACTTGAATGTTTTGTTACCAGACCTTACAGAAATGGTGAGAAGTTTGGACTTGTATGCATTAGCATCCTCATGCCTTTCAAAATGGCCACACTGTACAAGATGGTGCTCATCCAGCAAAAAAAAATGACATCGGGCTAAAGCAGAATAGTTTACAAAAGCAATGACAGAAAGTGTGACACACAGCTTGTGTTTATAAAAATTCACAGCATTTCAAGGGCACTCCTAAAGGAATTATGTAGGTATTGCAACAAATTATTATATAATGTAATTAAACACCAAAACCTGCAATAGTAAAATAGCATTAAGGGACAGATTTTCATCGCTGTAGTAGTGGCAGATTGCAAGCAAAGATCCCATTAGAGGTAATGGGAGCTGAAGTTATAATCCACTGTGCAGAGCGTCAAAAATAATATCCCTGTGGCTTTGGCTTAAACGAGCAGAGTTAAGGCAGCAACCTTATTTCTAATTCTCCCCATTGTGTGCAGATAGCAGCCCTGACAATGCCTGTGATCCCCTCCTCCCCTTCCAACATATTTTCCACAAACCCACAATGCTTGAGCAGAAGGGAGAGAGGGAGGGAGGATCAGGCATCCTATATATAACAATGGAGCATTTTCTTTGCTTTGGTAGGTTTAAATCAAGTTTTTAATTCCTTTTAGGGTGGTTAATGGTTTTAGCGAAGGACTAGAATTGAACACACTGATGTTTTTCACTTTATATCCATGGGTAAAACACGTCTGGACTGGGACAGCCAGGCTTCAGGCACAGTGAAGGCACATTGCCCTTCTATAAAATCACCCTTCACCTTTATCAAGTTCTTGTTTTCAGCTGTAACAGGTTGCGCTTTGTCAGTTCAGCTCTTTCAGAAGATGGCCAGCTTTAGCACAGCAGATGGTCACAAGTAAACGCTGCAACCCAGCTCCAGTCCAAATGTGCAGGCTGGGGCTGTCTCCCACCTTTAAAATTAGAGTTGAAAGTGATGAAATAAAATCAGTGCTCATGTGTAATCTGCACAACCATGCAAAATATTCTTTTTTTAATTAATTTTAATTTGGCAATAATGTCTAGATGCTGCTGGAAAAGAGCCTTACCCACACTGAGATAGGAGATGGGCTTTCAAACCTCCATGTGGTTGATGGGATGGTCTGTGCCCCCTGCAAGCTTGTAAATGGCACCAAATGAGGGGCACTGGGAGGCAGGGCTTTTATGCTAAGGGACTTGAACAAGCTGGAGACTACACCACAGAAAACTAAGCTTAGAAAGACAGACGCAAAGCCCTGAACATGGGATAGACAAACCCTATGAATACCTACAGGGAGAGAACTAACCAGCTGGGCAGAAGCTCTGCAAAAAAACAATCTTGGGATCCCAACGGACAAGGATTTAAACAAACATCTACAGTGCAACGTTGCAAAAAGAGAACTAATTACATACTGGTCTGTGTAGAAAGGTGCAAAATTACAGTGTCCTGCCCAAGCTCACAAGGCCACAGCTGGACTAATCTTTCACTGCCAAAGGGGGGCTGCAGTCCTTTTTCAGAAAGGACACTGAATCAGTAAGAGGATGCAAGAGCTGCAGAATAAGAAAATCTGAAATGCTGCCCAGAGAGTTTGCGGAAACTCTGCTCCCCAGTATTTCAAAACCTGATTTAGTTGGGCCCTGAACAACCTGACTTAACATGGAAGCAAGCCCTGCTTTGAACAGAAGCTAAAGTTAGTGACCTCTCGTTGGACCCTTCTGGCCTAAATTTTCTTGTCACTTTGTCAACAGTTGTAAACAGTCCACAGCAAAGCATCTCACACCTACAACAGGTTATTTGACCTTTTTCCCCATTGAAACACAATGGTAAGCACAGCAATGACAGCAGAGCAGCAAGGTCCCAGGCTGCAGCAAGTGAGAGTTTGCTTAAATGCAACAGCCGTGGGCAGAGAAATGAAGGAAAGAAGCTGCTTACCTTCAGAAGGCCTCAGGTACACACGGCTCTCCAGCAAGACACCCTCACCTCTACTGCCAACCTTTAAATGAGGTCTGGGAAGGGGTGAAACCTGGCTCCAGCCCTTCTAATCATTCTGGTACATTGCTTGCACCTGAGCTCCCCTGGGTTGGCCCTGCCTTCCCACCAGGTGCTCAATCACTGGTTCAAGCTGTAACTTAGCATTTCCACTCCACCCATCCAAACATGGCAGAGAATTAATCTCATTTTACTTCAGTGAAAACAGACACATGCAGGCATCTATAAACTTGTGCCTGGTTCAGCAGTAGCTCTGCTTGCACAATCCACCTAGTGAATCAGTAGTACAACAAGAAAACAACAATTACTGACTCCTGGTTTTACGTGTTATCCATTCTATGGTAATGATTTTACATGAAAGCCTTTTCTTGCCTAGGACTGCTTTCTTGATCTGTTTTAACAGCACTAAGCTTAACAGCTTTCTGACCTTTGACTGATAATTCTTCACATTACTGCAATACAGATTATGATAACAATTAATTATGTGCTAAGGTCTGAATAAATTATTTTGAATATGTGAAATTACTCTGGTGTGGACAAGGAAGTTCTAACGCAACAGAAAAAATAGCTGAAGGCAGAGCACATTGAACAACATAATCATCGCCACACAAGCAATAATCATCGAGACAGGTTTTGAGGAAAAAACTGACCTTATCATGTATGTTTCATGTATGTAGTACTGATCCACAACCAGGCAAGCTGAATACTATTATGGTCCCAAAGAATCATAGATTCATTGAACAGCTTGGTTTGGAAGAGACCTTAAAGCCCATTCAGTTCCAACCCTCTGCCAAGGGCAGGCTTGCCAACCACCAGAAAATAAAAAAAAAAAGAAAAAAGCTAGCAATAATACAACATTTGGAGATCTATAGAGGCCTTGTCTCCAATAAGGAGAGGGGGGAAAAGAAGAATTCATGCAGTAATGTAAATGGTTTGCTGCACCTACATTTCTTCCTCCCCTTCGATCATCTCAACTGTAGAATTCAGACACTAAGTAATCAGAATGAGAATTTCTAAACCAGTACTCAATAACGGTAACAAACCCCATTTTCAGTGCAAGACACCTTTGGTTTTGCTACACTGTTCAAGGCACTTCTATACCCTTATCGCAAACTAATTGCCAATAGAAAGCAGATAACATTGAGTCTGAGTAGGACAATAGGAGTTTTTTAAGGCATTGTCTTGGCCTCTGTCATTTCTAAAATGCCAGAGTCCTTTTTGTCCAGGAGATTCAAAAGCTCATTCAAAACACAGATATATGTGACCCGGGCTCATTTCCCAGGGAGAATACTAGGAATACACCAAACCTGTTAATTCTCTATAGTGAAAGGGTCAAGTACAAAGTCATGTTTTACTTGAAGTTTGTTCCCTCCTGGAAAAAAGGTTTTTCAGATGAACTGGAAAAAAAGGAGTGAATAAAAACAGTACTACGTGTACTAAGTCAGAAGCAAAGTCTATAAATATCATCATGAAAGGATGACAGAGTTATCTGATCTTTTCCACGATACCTGGGATGATGATTCCACTTTCCGCAATGCTTCTGCCACTAACTGTTCATTAATTGTTTGACCGTTCCCTGCTTGTTGCCTTTTGGAATCTCTTATTATACTCTATTCTTAACACAAAAATATGAATTACAAATGAAGCAGCAGAAATAAGAGCTGATGGCACAAGCTAAACAGAATTAATGCATTTTTAAAAAATAAATAATACTTATAACATTTACAAAGCCAGGGTTCAAATCCTGTGTCCAGTAAAGCAAATGGCAGAACAAGACACTTCATCCCATTCTTGGTACAGCTTCATCACTGTGCTTCAAAATTGACCCAGAAGGGTAAGAAATAGAACCATATGAATCCAATGATCTTTTTGTTTTCCAGGTGGCACTTACTAGAACAGGTGCAACAATTACTGATTACGTCACTGCTGATGAGCACACGGCAGCAAGGCTGTCTCACAATTCATTTCATATACACAACTCAAAAGAAAACAATTTTCAGCTCTTCCCTCTATTTTAAACATTTCTAAAGCATTTTTCACCATCATATTAGCGAAAAGACTAGACTGTAAAATTGAAAGTCTTCATCGGCTACCATTAATACCCTGGGTGATTTGTTTACAGGACAACATTTATAATATATCCTTTAGGGTATGCAAACAATATGGGCTCCAATCTCCATGTTCAAATGTAGAGCTTACATGTGGTACATGCCCACAAAGAGCATTAATATATTCAGTCTTTAAAATGGTGTTGAATGGATGAAGTCATGGAAGCTCTGATCATTGGTTTAAGTAACTACTTTTGGCACCAAATAAAATCGTTGCTTCATATTGCTTTTTTAGTTCAACAGGGACCTGTTTCAAAATTAATCATTCAATATCCCTATCAAACAGGAAGAACCCATATAAATTGATAAAGTCCTACCCATTGTGGGTCTAGAGCTTCATTATCGTTACTGCAGTAGTCCACTCCATCAAATTCATGCTTCAACAAATAATCATTTCTAACCATTTCACACTGCACAAACACAGACTACAAGAACTGCGAGTCTTAAGATTGAGATTTACAAATGGAAAAGGATATATACAAGCTGATTTGTCTCATATACAACTAGCAAAGCCTGAAGCAGATGTGATCAACATAGTGCTTGGTTAAGTAGCATACACTGCCTCTTGCAGAAGCCTGAGCATCATTATGTGTTGGGCTTCCACCACCACGGCCTAACTAAACTGCGTCATTGCCACTAGTCCACAAAACAAATACAGAGTACATTAGAAGTTATATGCTCTAAAATGGCAAGCACTTTAATGCAATAAATATCTACATAATAGCAGCTACTGCAAGAAAAAAAACACACCTGTTTGGTAAACCTCCACAAAGAAAGGATCACAGTAAAAATGTATTAGTATTCCCACCATTTTAGAGCAAAAGTATTCTGAGGGTATGTCCTCTTCTTCACCAAATGCTGAGTTTAGGCTGATGACAGTAAATTTGACTGTAACAACCAACACGCCTCTAATACAGCCCAGTGCCTACCTTCCACATTTGGTTTTATTAAAACATCAAGCAGCAGAGGGGAAGACCAGAGTAACAGTAAACACCAAAGCAAAGGGAGACAAGCAGTCACACAATAAATACTAAATTAAACAGCAGAGGTTCATTCTCTACGCTCAAAAGAGTTTCTTCTAAAAATGAAACTGTCAGCATTGACTATAAATGTTTATTACTGATCTTTGGGGACTTGCAGTTCTTACAAAGTACTAGAGACTGCAAACTCTTTGTTTTGGAAATCAAACATCGAGCATTTTGATAGCAGAAGACAAGGGAAAAAGAGTCATCTCTTTTTTCTTTTTTTTAATCCATATCCTTATTTTATAGCTCTCCTTTCATCAGAGCTTCATTTGAAGTTTTTAGTCTCCCTTGTATTAAAAAGAGTTCTGATTCTGCAGGAAACACTCTCAGTGGGAGGTATCTTATAAATTAATACATAAAATTCAGGACACCTCTTCCAGTGCAGAAGTATAATCTAGAAATAATTTAAGGAAACAGATTCAAGAAGGCCAGAGAAAAAAACACAGTAAGTTCTCAAAACTGGAGAAAAAACAAGAAATACTGGTTAAAAAGCTTGTGATCATGCAAAACCCTGGTTCTAGTCTCAAACCCAGACAAAACCAGGCTAGCTCACAAGCCTTTCACTGAGCTAGAACAAAAAATCTTGTTTGAAGTATATAGAAAAAGACCTTCCCATCTGATTTTCAAGCATTTGTTGTACAACTGCATCCAATCACATTACATAAATCATAGGATTAGGCCTTCTGGTTATGTCTGGCTGGGAGGAGAAGCTCTACCACCCTGGGTACATCTATGTTGCACATGGGCTGTGGCAAAGGCACTGGACCTCCCAGTCAGAAGCCAATTCATCTGCCAGGCTGTACAGTTATTTCTTCCAAAATACACGCAGGATGTTTTCAAGTCAGTGATGTGCTATTCTGACATTACTGTCATACATCACACATGGAAATTCGGAATGGAAAATCAAGCAGCTGTGTAACCTTGTGTGTTTAAGCACAGCTAACAAACCTCACTGAGCTGAGCAGGAGTCAATTACTTTGGAGCTCCCTTAGCACCTGACAGTACTCCAGAGAGAGATCAGCTTTGACAAGGAGACAGCAGGATAGCGTTGCTGAATAGAAACCAAACTGCAAGGAGATCAGACAGGGTTACTCTCCGTGCTCGCCAGAGTCTTCCACTGTGAACTGGGGACACGCACAGTGTGGGGCATGAATCACACTGCAAAGTGGGATGAAAGTGGGAGACGGACCTCAACAGTTGAGCACCCATATCGTGAAAGACAGCTGGTTAATTAAGGCAGTGTCTTTCTTAAAGCCAAGTGGATCCTCAAAACATACAAAAGGGGTGGTCTCAGGTCCCAAAGCATCTGTAATTTGGGCTGCAGGCCACGCCCGACTCTGGGGCAGAGTTTCAGCCCCAGTGCTGGCGAAGGACCTGCTACCAATCACGTGAGGGCCGTGACCCTGGGGCCATGGCTGAGACAGCACACAAAGGGCATCTGTGGTCCCCCAGCGCAGGGAGCATTGCCCCCTCAGGACGTCAATTAGGGTTCAGTTCTCAGCAGGAAGAAACGAGGCATACTCAAGGATGGGAGGAATCTAGATGACAATGGTTGTATTCTGTATTTCGGGACATAAATTAGTGACATTGAGCTGAAACAACAGGGTGTATAAAGGTTGTAGCAAAGTAAAAGGGAAGATATATAGCACGGGCCAGGAAATAGCTCATCAGATTTGTTCATCGGTCACTACAGATTTACATGCCATGTTTTCAGACAGAAAGCAGCAGCTGATACCATCCTATTCTCTGCTTTTGATTCTTGCAAATTCCTACCACGTTAAATTCTGATTTAGTATTTGATGTACTGTGAAACAACGATAGATTCCAGCTCTAGCCAGGCAAGAAGCCAAGATAGCTAGATTGTGAGAAGTATGGGTCTTGGCTCCCGTTTTGAAAATTTAACACATTTTAACAGTGGGTTTTCAAATAAAAGACATTCACGTCATATCAAAGAAGAGCAATATTAGGCTTCCTCCACAACTGTACTGTAGAATTCAAATGCCTGACTTGATCCTAATTGCAGCAAAAAGAGACAAATGGCTCCTCGCATTAATAATACCCAAAAGAAAGTAACTGCTTAAATTGCATCGAGCAACAACCTGGGAGTCAGCACAATCAATTCAAACTGACTGCAGCATATGTGAAGGAACAAAGATAGACCCTTGTTTTCGTTGTTTCTGAAGATTTAAAGTAATCTCTAAGCACAGTGTTCCCAAGCACGGAAGTAACGTTTTGCTGTGATGAAGGTTAATTCTGGCAAAACTGGACCAGGAACAACAACACGGCCTGTTTATCTCCAGATGTTCTGGAGCACTTAAAAATAACGTGGAACAAAAAGCTCAAGATTTGGCGCACAATTCCTGTATTTCAAGGCTATTTCCGTCATGTCATAGTGCAGTTCTGAAAAGGCAAGATTATTTCTTCCTTATCTGGGGCAGCATTTTCTAATCCAGCCCTCGCCTGAAGGAACAGAGCCAGGAGACAGGGCTGTTTCCCGTCCACATACCTTCAAATCACACAGCTCCCACTGCTTCTTCAGCTTTCCCTTAATGCTTTCAAACATATGCATGACTTCTGCTAAGGCCTGGATATTTCCAGAAGGAAAACTCAGGAATAACTACTGTGATTTATTTTTTTTCCTGAAAAGATCTCATCACAACTGCTATGCCTTTTTGTATGAGAAGCAACATCATAAAAATACATTTCCCTGTAGAATACCTAATTATAGCTACCAAAATAGCCATCTTCTTTGCTTTGATCTTTCTAACAGCTACAAATTCTAAGCATTGTATTAATTGTTTATCCAAGCACCATTAGCAAGCATGCTTATTTCTATCACTTTCAATTAGCAAATCCATTTTCATAGTCACCTTAAACAAATGTTTCTAGGAGTTCTCAGCATTTTAGCCCACAAGTGACAAAAAGAATTCAGATGAATAATATTGGAAAGAAGGATAATAGTGAAGCAGGATAATTTGCAACTACAGAAGATATTTACTAACTTTTGCAGAAGGATTAAGACAATAGTTATTGGAATCACTTGACAGAATTAACTGACAGAAGTCATATTAAAGTAATATATTAGCAATGGAACAAAGAAGGCCAAAGAAACAATGCTCACTTTGATTAATGTGAGTTAAACTTTGAACAACAGAATCTTGAGTTTGGAATTTCTTGTTGCTTCGTGTCATATTTCTAATATTGCTTAGGAATTACATTATCAAATAACTCAAACACAAATTTCGTATTCTATATAATAGGTTTGAAAAAACATTACCAACAATATCTTTCTAACAACACCATTTACAATAATAATGTAAGGCTTTTTAATTGAGAGTGATTTATTTTAACTTGATTTTTATTTTTTTTTTACTTCACCAACATTGAAACAAAAAAAATATATATATTGTGGTCTTTAAAAGCAATCAAAGAATCACAGAATGGCTTATGTTGGAGAGGACCTAAAGGTCATCTAGTTCCAACCCCCTGCCACAGGCAGGGTCGCCGACCACTAGATCAAAACGTGTATATACCCAGAGCTCTAACCAATTTAATGTCTGGGGTAAAATAAATATAAAAATGAAAACAAAATCTCATATGGTAAAAACCATACTGATTTGCAAGAATCAGTCAGTATTAATAATTTAAGCTACCTTACATAGCTTTTCAAACTGATTGTAATAGATATTTCAACTGAAATGAGGTTTCCACACAATTTTCCATCAGTTTTTCGGGGTCCACAGGCCAATGCAGCCCTCCAGCACCTCTACACTATGCTTCCTCCTGAGCACGCTCCAGCTGAACCAAAACCAGCCCTGGCAATGTGGCATCCACCTTAAGCATAGCCACCTCTTTCCTGGTTCTTCAGTGGGGAGCTAAGATCAACGAGGAGCAAACACATACTGTAATTGAGGTAGTTACCACAGGCCTGCTAGAGGACACCAGAAAAATCAGAGATGAGTGGTGCACTTACTAAGATCCTGTCACTTCTACATGATTAAGTATTTCCACCTGTCCCTCTTGTTATTCTCTGCCACTTGAATTCAAACATCCATCCATCAAGAACACACTACTTTTAAATTATGAAAGTTATCTACGCATCAAAACAGTCAAGACTATGAATAGACCTCTTTTTACATGTTTGAGCATAAAATACTTACTAAGGGTCATAATAGCATTTTGGGAATCGTTTGGATGTCAGGAAGCAATGGCAGCAAATATTCCTCCCCCCAAACAGGAAAAAAAAAGAAAAAAAAAGCTGTTTTTCCCAGTTACCAGCAACCAGCAGAGATCCTGAGCGTTATTTGACTCGTACTTTCTCAAATTTTGCAAACCAGAGTGCTGTTAGGAGTCATAAATTTGTCGACCATCCACATTTCAAAGCCTAGACATGACTCCTGGTATCTTAAAATCGACATCAGTAGTGACCAGAGGTCAAACTGCATTTCTGTTCAGAGAAAGACGACCAGAATGAATGTGGGGAGGCCAGCACAACAGGGGTGTTATGGCCAGAGTCCTTACACTCTCCCCTTCATTGCAGAGACAGATTGTAAAGTCAAGTGACCTGGATTTCCACAGCACGCAGAGAAAGCAAGGAAAGATTCTCCCTGTAGCACTTCCCAATCCCTTCCCAGTAAAGTGTGTTAATAATGTAAATTAATGTTAAAGTTGTGATCAGCAATTTAACCAGATTCCTTATCAGCAATTACTTATCCTATCAGCAACACTCAGTCAGCATTTTGTGCAGTATTCCTTATATACATACAAGTGGACTAAGGTCTGACCAGCTATGCAGAAATACAGCTTTCAAGTAAATCATTTATGCTTATCTAGAGAGAGACGTTCCACTGTTTCCAGGAATATACAGGAGCAGGAGGATGTGGCAGGACAGCAGCCCCTAAACCACCTCTCTTAAAGGTTAAAACCATAAGGAAAACTTAATTTGCAAAGCCAGCTAGGAAAATGGACAACCATTTAGCATTTATTTTCTAAGATAATTTGCCATCCAGGTATTTGTCTTCTGTCTGCATATCTAGAATTCTCAACTTGCACAATTGCTGCTTACAGGCTTGAAAATAAGACTTTCTTTTTCTTCTTGGCAAAGTTATCAAGGGCTTCTTTGTTCTTCCTCTGTGAGGTTCATTAAAAAAGGAGAACTTCAGTTTTCGTTACAATAGAAGTTGTGCCCTCAGAAACTACATGTATCCCTGAAGCAAACCTATGCGGAATCTGTTGTTATCAGATACGTATTTCCCATAGAATCACTCCCACAGTGAAAGAGAAATAGCTTTTCATACCATAAGCTAAAAGAACTTGAGAAGTAATACAAAACACAATAAGAGAATTTATTCCTAGCAGTGTATTTCTGAAGTATCTGTCCTTTTGGAGATGCGCCACAGTTTCCTAAAGGGTTTGTATTGAAAAGACTAAAAACAGCATGCTTCTTCAGGGCTTTTATCAGACTTCATTTCTAACTGATTTTCCAGAAATACATTTTGATAGAAAAAAATCTTGCTACACAAAATATTAGCTTTAGGTAACAGACTAGATCCACCACTCTAGCACTCCACTTACGTGGTACCTGAGGAGCGTTCAGAGGAGAAAATGATTTGGCTCTTCTGTTGGACAATTAATCCCTGCCCTCACAGCCTCTCCTCCTCTCAGTCTTGACTGAGATCTGTGTGCAAAATGTGTTTGTATTTCAGTGACACGTATTTTTAAGGCACTACTGCTGCATGTGCTTGCATAGACACAAAACCACCTCCATTCACATTATGAACAAAACAAGAACTTTTCCCCCATCCCATTTTTAGTACTCAATACCCCCTTCCATTTCTCAAGTTTCTTACCCTTCTTGACAGTCCTTCCCTAGGCACCTGGCTGGTGCACCAGGCTGTGCTAAGAAGGATAAAGCCCTTAATCAATGTCTGCTTCCCCTCTTTTCCAGACCACTTCTTCACACATACTAATTAACTAACTTCCAAATTTATGTGCCAAATTATATTCTGCGAAGCCCCCACCATGACTTCTCTCTCTCTGGACTTCCAGTACGTGCCTACTCCTTTTTAGCACACGGAAGTTTCTGCCATCCAACACAGCAGCTGGGATTTCAACTGCCCTACATTTTGACCTGTCCCTCTAACAACCCTCTTCAGCCTTGCTTTCATCCATTCAGCATCTCATCCCCATACAGTTTCCTGCCCCCAGCTTCCACCAGTTGGTCCTCTCTGGCAGCTAGCCTGTTCCTTACAGCAAATTCCACCTTCTTGAAGTCAAACTCCGTCTTCTTATTCATAATCTTCCTTCAGTGATAGTAACGTAAAACACAAGGGATTATTTTATTTGCCACCCCTATCCAGACTACTTCCTTCCTTCAGCTCAGAATATGAATTGGTGAATAGGACCTAAAATAGCACTTGAGTAATTCCATTATTATACCAAACCAAACAAAAAAAAAGTTTTCTACGCTTTAGGTAGATCTTTTTTGTTTGATTATTCAAACCATGCCTGAGCCCTCATTTTTTTGTAATAGTATTCATTGATAAAGTCAAACAAGATATTTTCTCAAGCTGTCATTCCTGCAGTGCGTCATTCCATTATTATTTTTTATGGAACAGAAGCACATTTTGATGACATTTGTGAACATTCATTCTCAGATGCCATTAACACAATACATTTTCAGCCTTCTGTGTGCAAAGCCATGCTGCTGCACAGAAGAGAAGAGAATTTCAGTTAACTGGGAACCAGCCAGAATGAGGCACTTCACAGCTGGGTGACCGAGGCCAGGACCTTACGTCAGAGCTAAGCTCCTCAGTCGTCCTGCTCTGCAGCATTCAAGAGAGACATCTGCTGGCAACAAAAGGAAAGAGCCCTCATCATGACTATCACAAAGCACAACGCATTTAATTACGCAGATATATACTTAACCGTGAAAATGAGCTATCCAGGGCTAATTAGAAATATCCCAATCTGCTGAAATCATACATTTACTTTCATTACACCATTTTGCAGATGCATCCTGTTTCATTTATGATGCATATCATCCATTTATGTTGGATATGATTTGTTACATTACACTGCTTCACAAACGTTTTCAGTGAGATGCAGCTTAATGCAAGCGGCATTTATTTACCAGAGGGACCGTACAACTCTCCTGAAGTTCGAATATGCAACTTGAGTGCAAGGTATTTTATAGCCATTAATCCTCTGACTTTCCTGAGTTGAGGACAGGATGCCATCAAATAACTAATTAATGTATCTCAGTTAATAGTGAAGGATCGAGTTTTGATGATACACTGCAAAACATCAACGTCAGCAATTGCACTGAAGCCCGAGGAAATACAATCACCTGCGAGACAAGGCTCCAGCTAGCATCACACTTCTGAAGTTATTTCACTACAATTGGGCCAAAGATTTTTAGACAACTTTCATAGAGGTTATAAAGGAAAAATCCTCCTTCACCAAAGTCTTAAAAGGGTACTCAGCCACAGCCTTGTTGCGCTGGTTTGCTTCAGCATTCTTATTTTGAACTTTATAAAGAGCCGAAGAGGAAAATGAGCCACAGGTGTCAAAACATTTACAACTGTCTGGTAGCAGAGACATTTCAAAGAAACAGCAAAGCTCAGAATAAGTCATTGCTAGTGCAGTACTGAAGATGCAGCTGACTCACATTTTATTCCATCTGATTTTTAAGTTTTCCAGCCAGAAAGCCATTTCTTTCTGCCCTGCTCGGGAAAGAGCCCGTTGTTCCACCGCTCCGCTGCAAGACAGGGGAAGGTGCCCGTGAGTGACAGTCTCAGAGCTTTTCTCCACTATTTATTTCTGGGTCTTGAGAAAACACTTGCTAAAATAAATATGTAAATAAAACCACACTCTGTGCTCCTTTATTTCTATGCTTCTCCCTCCTTGCCCCCTTCTCCTATTATTTCCATACAGGTCATTTTCACAGGGCTGCCTTCTTTGTTATTTTTCTGAGCTGGCGGCCATAGCATTAATTTCTTCACTGTGTTACCTCCTCCTGCCCCCAAAAGCGTGCCTGAGTTAAGTGTCCTTTCTGCATTCCTGCTAAAAGTCGGTCTTTAAATTAAGAAAACATAAGAGGCACCCCAGAACTGAAAGTCCATCTTTCTCTGCATTACGGTATTTGAACAATAGAAGGAATTAAAGAGATAGGAAAAAAATTACTTTTGTGAGAAGCAGTGGAAAACAGACAATAACAAGACCTGCCTAACAAGCCCTAGAAAGAATATAAACTTTAAGGAAAACATATTTTAATCAAAAATAAAAGGGGAAAAAAATCCTCAATCAATTCCCTTCAGAACCTTTAAACTTCTCAAATCATTTCACTGATTTCATCTGGAAAACATCTTTTTAAAAATCCCTTCAGTGTACATAACTGAGTCTTCCTAATCTTCCTTCGTCATTCAGTCTTCTTATTCTACGAAGTCAATATGCCAGTTGCTATTCCTGATAATGAAATATAGATCTTGTTTGTACACTTAAAAAGTCAGCTTAAAATAGCTTCAAGGAAAATGTTACCTCCACCACCATTTCTACTCATCAACACATGGCACTAGTAACGTGAGCAAAGGCAGATTGGACTGGAATACTTGAATGACATCTTTGCTCTGAATCAGCCAAGCTGTATGATGAAAATGCCTCTTAATGAAACTCAATGTTCCATTATAACACAGTTTCATTGCAATCATTGTACTTTATGTTTGGTAGGAGCCAGACTCCATTATTCTAAGTAGTTAATGTAAGTAGAGCAGATTGTACTCACTGATATGTTTTCACACGCCTTGATAGGATGGGCTGCAGCTCTGAAGAAAATTATTAGTGAGTCAGAGACCATTCACATCCCAAGGCTGCTATAATTAGAAACCATCCACATCTCCAAACTGCAGCAAACCTGATCCCAAGGATAACCGAAGCCTATTTTTTATTGGAACTATGGGCAAGCACAGCAAATATGAATAAAAACTGACATTAAATGCCAATAATATTTACACTGTTCTGAAAATGCATCTCACTCAAGACTAATCTTAAAGACATAACAGGTTTTTAGCACAGTCCATAGTCCCCATGTATAATGTCAATTGATAGAAATCTTACAGATCCATACAAAGGCTTTCCCTGTTAGCACATGTAGTGAGAATAAGTGCATTCATAGTAAAAACCATATGGATTTGAGAGATTTTGCATAAAATCTCCCAAATAAATGAGATCTATGCACCAAATCATCATCTCAAAATGTACTGATTTATGGTAGTATCAACTCCCAATACCCTGAAAATACATGCAAGTGACATAGAGATCCTCTTCCAATCTCTTTGATTTCCTGACAGCAAACCATACATTAACTTGCTACAGAATTAACTTAAAAAAAAAAAAAAAAGTCCACCAAATACTTCTTCCAGCACTTAAGAATGATGCTATTTCCCAAAGATCTGAGGCCTTGTGGTTTACAGCAAACATGAAAGTGTCTGCACTGCTTGGCCATTTATTTAGAATGAAAAACATTCCAAGGTTTCACTTGAGCTCTTCAGGAAATTTCTGTGGTCTACATACACTTAGTATGCAACCAAGGACTTAATTGTGCTGTAGCCTGTGAATCAGCTCAGATCCTGTTTTTGTCGGGATGAACCAGAGCACATTTTGTGCACACCTGGAGTGGGTCTTCCAGTTTAGTCTTCTCTGAAAGAAATCTAGTTTGTACGTACAAGGATATTTTCCATTGAAAACCAAAAAGCCAAAACTTGGGATGAACCTGGGAACTGGTTCTAAAACAAACAATTATCCAAACGAAATACAAAGGTAAACTCAACCTACACGCACTTTTACAGACTACAATGTTGGAAGTGCGTCCAGCTCAAGGTATGTGCAAATAATCAATAGAGAAAAAACAGAATCAGCATACCTCAGTATATTGCACTACAAATAACTTATTAAGTTTGGATTTTGTGGGTTTTTTTGTTTTGTTTTGTTAGGTTGGTTTGTTTTGGTTTATACATAAGCATTCAAGACATGTGAGTTTCACTGAGGACTGAAAATTGAGCACCTAAAAACCAAGCCTTCTAAGAAAAATAAGTAGCGGTACTGTTGATTACTTTTAAGCATTATATTTGCAAGATTTATGCAATTCAGTAATCCAGAAACAGGATAGTCCTTGGCTTTCATGATGTGGAGTTTTGCGAATTACACATTCATGTAACTATTTGCATTCAAAATTAATAAATATATGGACTTCTCAGAAAGAAAACTCTCCTTTTATCCAGAACACATTTTCACAGGTCTCTTCTTTGGAAGCATAAAGCAAATAACAGATTTGGGCAGACCGTGCTTGACAAATCTGATAGATATCCTTCTACAACCGAGCGATGGCATCAGTGGACAAAGGAAGGGCAACTCATGTTGTCTACCTGGTCTTGTGCAAGGCCTTTGACATGGTTCCACACCACATCCTTATCTCTAAATTGGAGAGAAATGGATTTGAAGGCTGGACTATTCAGTGGGTAAGGAATTGCTTGGATGGTTGTAGCCTGAAGGTTGTTGTCAACAGCTCTATGCTCAGGTGGAGGCTGGTCATGGGCGATGGCCCCCAGAGGTCCATCTTGCGACTGGTGCTCTTCCACATCTTTATCAACAACACAGACAGCAGGACAATGGGGGTCTCCTCAGGAGAGAGAAACCTCTTTAATTTTATCACAGGAAAAAGAAAAAAAAAATATATATATATGCAATCCATACTTGATCTTGCTGTTGAATTAAAAAAAAACTTTAAAAATCCAAATATTACTTCCAGCACTGAACAATTACAATATGATCACTGTTGATAAGTAAAAGTTAAATCCAGTAACTTCCCTTAGATTGCCAAGTGTACTCCTCAGACAACACAATTTCCAGAGAAGAGAGGGACTATTAAAAACATAATTTCAAAAAAGGTCATCCTAGAGATATACTTGGGGACAAGAGGCAGGTTTGACAAAGACTTGCGTTTGTTTTTCAGTATTCAAAGGCAAAAAAAGATCACCGAAGAACCACCTACTGAATTAACATGCAGACACTACTCTGTTGTACCAAAATTATCTCATTCCTTCTCCAACACCCTACATACATACAAGATAGACTGCATGAGAACAAGCATCTTCAATAGATCTTTTTCAGAGAGCCTGCCTTCAGATCAGTTTTTAATAGTATTTATTCAATATATGTGCCTTCACAGCTCTAAATCTTGTAAAAATGTATCATCTAAACCACTTCTGAATCCACTGAACTCCAACTCTTGGCATTCTAAGGAAAAAAAGAATATAATTGAAAAAAGAGGAAAAAACATAAACCATATAAAGCTTCCCCAATTACCAGACCTGAATGCCTTTAAGCAAAGAACTTTAAGTCTTTCAGGCAACTTCTTTCTTATTTCTTTCTGTGTTCTTGGAATAAGACAGATGCTTTGAACACAGTAGCACGTAAGTAAGCAGAAAGATACAGACGGTCATGGTCACCAAAACAAAATCTGTGACAGAACACACCCCCAATACGCCTAACACTGAAAAATATACTGAATTATACTTTCTATCCAAAAGTGTGAACATTCTTCTCATCCTAAAGATTGGCAGAGAGTTACCTGAACAGTCCAAATTTGTTTCTTATACAGCCAGTACTTTTTGCATTTCTGCTCATCAGCCCCAAATTCTATTTCAGGCATGAAGTCTGACTTATTTTGTATTTAAATGAAAACTCATTGCTTAAAAACTTTTCTAATTAGCACTTCTTTCAAGTTGTATAATTGTTGATTAGTTGCTCACTGTTCATTTTAAGTTTGCTGGCACAGTGCTTCGAGACTTTATAAATAGCCCTCTTCATGTTGGTTTGTGTTGTAACGAGATATATCCAGCAGACCAGACGCACTCAGCAGTGAAGGGAGTGGCATGCTTCTGAAAACAATCCCACTAATGAATCCTACAGATTGCAAACCGAAAACAGGAGGAAGCCAGTAAATATCATTATATCTTATTTATAGCAAGTAATATAGAGTAGTTTATTCAAATGAGTACAATTTATACTAATATACTGTAGTAGAAGCCACATGTCCTAATCAGGATTGCGTCCAACAGCTTTTCAAACACAGGGAAGAAGGCCTTCTGGAAGGGACTATAAACATAAAGAAAGAAGAACAAGTGGCAAATTAGATGCAGTACAATAGTTTAAGACCATATTGGGACACCTCTTCTTCTCAATGGGAAGCAGCATGACAAATCGCATGAATGTGACAGGCAACACACACGGGGAAGAGATAAGAGAGAGGGGAGCAGAAGAGTCACAGCTCACTGCCTGCAAATACATGGCTCTGAAATGCAACACAGCAGCTCCCCTGTGGATTTTTAGGTTCTCCCTTAGAAAGGAGAAAGAATAGCTGAAAAGCCAGTAATTTTTGATGGAGAATCTGACGGATGGGAAAGAAAGGCTGGGAACACTGATGGTACAAAGTACACTATTAAACCAGAAAGAAACAGCAACATAGTGTGACATCTAAATAGGACAGTACTAAATTGTGAAAAGCCTTAAAAGCTCTGATGCAGTCAAGGTGGGGAAACGATCATGGGGTAGATGTACCAGAAACAATGAGAAAGGAAAAGAATTTCATCAGTTGTACTCTGAACCGATTTAGGGAAAACAAAGTGACAAGAATAACCATTAAAAGAGAGCACATTAACAATATCATATAGAAAGATATCTGAATGTGATAACAGTATAGATGCAAGCAACTGGAAAACTGAAGTTGATTAACAAAGAAAGAAGAACAGAGAAGAGTTCAGGAAAAAAAAAACAGGCGGATCACGAATTACTGGAAACTGTCATCAACATGAGATGGTACAATATCCACACTGGAAGACCAAGACCAATTTAAACTGAGCAGAAAAACTGTGATGTGTTAGTGTATGCTTAAAATAGTACATCAGATATTACATCTAACTTTTCGACATGCAATTTTTCACATTATCTCACAGTGGCAAAAATCCACTTTCTTTAACGTCATACAAAATCCACTGCAGAAATGGAAAAGCTGTAGCTTTTATACATTCTTACAGCCTACATATATTCACACACAGGTACACTTGACCCTTTTGAGTGTCAATATTGAATCTGTGCATTTGCAACAAATTCTAACTACCACAGCCAACGGAAGGCAGTCTCCTCAGTACCAATCCATAAGCCCAGTACAAATGAAGGTGCACACAAAATGCCTGCATAGATGAGATGGTGACACAAGCAGTTACCAGCATAGTTTGCCATTGCTGCCATTTGTTTGAAAAGTTAATATTCTCACTGAGACTGCAGACTGCACCATCTGCTGTTGCTGGCATATTTTAGATGCCCTCAGACTCTACACCTTCAAGTGACTATCCTTAACTCTTTTGAAATCCTTTTCTGTTGAGAGATGTTTCCAAGGCAGTTTCAATTACTGTAGAATAGCGGTGGCTGGAATACTGTCAACTACAGCCTTTGCTGGGTAGATTAATAAGAGATCTCCCTTTCCAAAATGAATATATATTTCATAAGCACATCACTTGTGAAACTTCAAATATCAACACGTACTGAAAGATGTGCTAAATTTACCGAATGACATCACATTACCAAGAGCATGCATATTGCTCCCTCTACTGGATCAAGTCTATATAGCACAACTAGCCATAATGCAATTGCTGGCCTGCAAATCCATACAAATTCCTGTCTCACAACTCTCACCTTTATAACATCTACGGTCAGTTTAGCTAAATAAGATTTCTGTCTACGTGATGCATTCATTTTCAGAACCCAAGACTAATGGATCTCAATTCTGAAAAAAATGCCAAAAATTAAGGCATGCATCTGACCAGAAATACTAGCCAGAAATACTAGCCAGTATGAATAGAGGAAATACATGTACCTTTTTTTGAAAGCAAGAGTTTCTCTCATGTCTCACGACACAAAATCCTTCCACCATGCACAACTAGCCTTCCTGACAGGTAGACAGAAGTATTTCTTATCCCATCCCTGCCACTTCCCAAAAGGGTCTTACCTGCTTGCAGCAGACAGCATTGAAAATGCAATCCTGTCTTATCATGCAGCCATGCTTTAGGCCACACGTGAGCATGTGAAAAGGACCTGAGGATTACACAGAAAATAATGCATTTCCAAACTCTTTGGCTAAGCAAAATGACAGTGCTTTTCCTCACAGGACCACTCCAGCTATAACTCATCTTAAGTCCTCAAGACATTTAATGACAATGTATATATTCTTGAATATTCTACTAGAAACCTTATTAAAAGTTTTTTGTTATTTTATATGATGCTGGAGCTTATATAAGTAGCCATGTGTTAGGCCAGGACACCTGTACAACTGAAAAAATTAAACGCAAAATATCTGGACAGAATTCTCTCAAAAAGTTATTACCTAAACTCTAGAATGCCATAATCCTAACTTGAAAAAACGTCATGATCAAGAACGCATTTTGCTTCAAAGTACAGAGGCTATTGGTAATCATGTCTTACATGAATAAGAACATTTTAAGAGTTCAGAGAACTAGAAATCTCAGAAACACATAGTTTAAAAGTGTGCATCAGAACCTAATGTCCCTGCTACATCCTTTGTGCTCCCAGTTCTCTTCTTTACCTTATCCCTGTATTTCTAACTTCTGATTCTTGCAGCAACCTTTTCTGTGTTCAGCAGACATTTACCGGCACGGCTAACGCATTTAGAAAGAAAACGCAACACTTCCCCCACGCTCCACCAGATGGCACCTAAATACAGCAGGACACTGATTTAGCATGAGTGGATCGCGCTCATTTTTTTCTGGAAGGTAAAGAAAAGCAATCTTCGGGTCTATGATTCCAGCATCCAGCATATAAAACCATGCATTACTATGATTCCACACCGTTCATGTTTTAAGAAAATAGAAACATTTTACAGGAAATTACAACACTCGCACTAGGAGCTTTCCAGAAGTTTTCCTCTTCGATGAATGCAGGTACCTTGCACTTACTTTTTAGCATCACACCTTTTCTCATTTTGCCTCTTTCTGCTAAAAATTCCCATTCTCTATGTTCCAAAAGAGGTCTCTCTTTTCATCCATGTCTGTATCTTCAGGAACTTTGAATTATCTCAAGGGATCAGGCCCAATACCTATCTTGGCATCCTGTCACTGCTCATTGTCATAAATGACTAATGGTTCCCAACATACAGGTACGTGGTGACAAACATCCACTTCAAGTCTCTGATGATATCCTACTATATATGCTGTGTAACACTAACGTAATGTTAATTGAGAGTACTCTTGCTTTCCATACAAGTATTCTTAAACTGTAGCAGTCATTTGGCAGAAGTCCTTGTGCATCACTAAAGCAACAAAGCATTACTTTGGGTATCTCTAGAACACTCTAGGGTAGTTGGAAGCACACCATTACTGACAACCAAATAATGGCTAGGACCATCAACATCATGGCACCAAAAACACATATGTTAGTCAGATGAGTTACAGCATAAAGCAAATGCAAAGATCCAACATTTTCCTATTTCTCAGTTCTCTGAGAGAATCCTTCTAAATTCTGTTTTCTTAATTCTTTTGTAAGAAAATGCTTTTCCTTAACACCCCCTTTATAATGAATACAATACAAATTTAAGACTGAGCTTTGAGGTAAAGAGAACCTGATCGATTTTCTAGCACTCCATCTCTTCCATCTTCATAAATACACACCGATAGCTTTGCGTTTCAGCTTTCACTACTGAATACTATGTAGTAATATTCTGCCTATTTTTTCTTTTGCTGCTCAGAGGTGTGGGAGCAATGTCGCGCTTGACAACGCAAAAGGAAAACAACAGTTACTCTAAAAAGCTTACCATGGCCATAGAAAAGGCTTAGAGAAAGCAGAAGTCCAAACTCAATCATTTCAACTGTTACTAATTAACAAGTATGCCAGTAATACGTCCGTGACAAAGTGAATTTATCGATGAAAGAGAGCCTACAGTGTTTACTCAAAAGGAGTACAAGCAAAGATCAAATTAAAATGCAACAGCCATGATCCCTCGTGGTGTTCGACTGTTTTGCATACATGGATAAACAAAAAGTTACTAAAATAACTTTTGGATGGGCAAGTGGAAGCACCGGGCCCCCTGTTAGTTTCCAAAGCAGAGTTCCTTGCTCATTTGGCACAAGCAGCGCTCTCCTGGCATCCCAGAGCCACTCCAAGCCCTAGATGAGGGCAGGTTATTGCCTTTTACCACACATTCCCCTCAGAAGAGACACTTCCAGCTGCTGTGCCCAAACAGTGCTCCCATCATCTCCTCGTGCCACACAGCATCAGCTTCTCTGGCGGTTCTCCTCCGATCGAGTGGGAACGGCAAAATACACACGACCAGACTTCGCGTCACCTCACAGGAGCACGTCGCGCTCTTACCGCGCGCAGCCGGGCCCGGTGCCGCGATGCTGACGGGGAGGGTCGCCGCGCGGGCGGCATGGCGGGGCTCGAGCGCGCCCGTCTCCGGGACAACCGCCGTTGGCGGGCGGGCGGGCAGCGCCATGAGCGGGCAGCCCCCGCCGCGGCCGCTCTACTTCCCCCATTTCCACGACCGCCCCGAGCCGGACGGCGGCGGCCCGAGGAAGATCTTGGCGGCCGTGTGCGGGCCGTGGCAGCCCCCGCCGCCCCTCAGGGTACCCCGCTGGCCCGCGGGGCTGGCGGCCATCCGCTACGAGCCGCTGCGCTTCTTCTGCCCCGCGGCGGCCGAGGAGAACGCGGCGCGGTGGCCCGGCGAGCTGCCGCAGCTGGAGGGCGAGATCTGCGAGCTGGGCATCCGCCTGAAGGAGCTGGAGCTGCTCGCCCTCGTCGACGACGACTTCGACCCGCAGCAGTGTGCGTGCACGCGGGGCGGCGGGCGGGCGCGCGAGGGCACGGCCGGGGAAGCTGTGCTGGGTGCACGCCGCGAGCAGGAGGCGAAGCGGGAGCAGGACCGTGCCTCCAGCACAACACCCCGGGGGGTCAAACGTTAGCAAAAAGAGCCAGAACCATTAACGTAAAGGGAGCTGATTGGTCCGAGAGGTACCTACTTCCAGCAACGAGCCCCTGCAGCTGCAAAGCGTCACAGGTGTAAAGTAACAGCCGGTGATGGCTGCACGTGGTCAGAGGCTTAGGAAAAAAAAAATGTGGAATGAGTTCGGCATTTTGATTTCAAGACCTACCGGGCGTGCAGGAAAAGGATGGAACGGCTCAGCAGCGGTGCGGGAGGGCTGCGGGAAGGGCGTCATCTCCCCAGGGCCACAGGCAGCGTCCGTCAGACACACACTGGAAGGAAGATCTCAAGCTGTGATGTGTACTTTGCATATATTGCTTTTCAGAACACACAATTCTTAGGTTCCCCCCCCCAACCACAGCAATACATGTCTTTCCCTGGTTTAATACCTGTTATTTTCAACACATCTGAGAAATTTCAGTATTCAGATATTTGCTAGACAATAAATGCTATGGAAACTAACTAACTTCCTTAACAAATTATATATTTTTCTTTGGAGCCTTGTAAACCGTTAGTGATAAATTACTTTTCACTCCTGTCTAGATATACTTCTGAAGGCACTGAAAGAAGAAAAGATACAAGGCATGAAAGCAAGGCAGAAACTGAAGCAACAGCCCCCGATGTGATGGAGATATTTCGGCTGGATGTTCTGTACCACAGAGTATTTTAATGGATCTTCTGTAGTATTTTTCTACTTATTACACGCTATTCCCTTATTAAATTAAACAAAATTGTTATATTTTCTTGTTAATGATTTTTGTCATTTCTCTGGTAGGAGATATTGATAACACCGATGTATGTTTTAACACCTCTTCCTCTAATGACTGTAGGCAAACAGGGTGGAAGATATTATCCTCAAAAACACTAAGAAATTCACACTGCTGATGTCAGGATTTTTAGCAGTCCAGTAATGAGGTGCAAGATACAAGGAGCAGAGAAGCAGTAATTCAAATAAAGAACAGCTTTGTTTCATCCTTAATTGTAAGTACAGTCATTTCAGCAGAGAATCAATTAGATACAATTACAAGTCCTATGCCTCTAAGGGAGCTTTAGGAAACTATTTTCACTACAGCATAAAAAATGGTTACAAACAATGAGAATTTATTGTCTTAAGTGTAGCACCAAATTGGAGACATTAGAGGTCAACTTAGTTTCTAACAGAACAGTTGTAAAACATTCATTTTTCAATTAGTTTATTATTTTTAGGACTAATAGTGCTTAGGCTAAAGCCTGGGGCAGGTTTAGGCATGTCAACTATCTTATGTTTGGAAGGTCAGAGAAAAACAGGCTGAGAGAGCAATAACTAACTAAAGATCTGGAGAACATTTGCCATCGAAAGAGTGATACCACGTGGTATCAATAACATCATTAGGAAGTAATCAGCCTCTAGAACAATACAGTTTTTGGTAGATACCAATTGCTTTTTCTTCCTCTAATTCAAGCGCAGTAGGTGGCAGTATGAAATAACAGTGAATAGCTACCGGTCTGGAAGCAATCATTTTGACCAACAGCTTTTTTAGAAAAATAACAACATTTCAATCTATGTTTTAAATTGCATTAAAGTTGATCAACTGGGAAGCATTTTAGCATAATGTGATATCAAAATCTTATTTCCTACCGCTGCTTTTTTTCTTTGTACTCTTATTCTTTCCAGACAGATTCTGATCTACACTGCAGAGCATTCATATTTAAATAAATAAATCCAGTTTATAACTTCCATTTGTCAATCACCAAGCTATAATAATCTTTATCAGAAAAGCTAGGAAATCTTAAACAGAATCCTACCATCCGCAGTTGCCCTCGTCCTCCTGGGGTCTCAACCGATACGGCAATTCACAGTTCCACCTGCTAATCAACGTGCTTTTTAATGAAGCAAAGCAATAGTTACAAGACCCATCAGTCATTATTCCATCCAGGGACTCCACCAAGTGCACACTGCCTTTGAAGCTGTGCTGGATGAGCAGGGATCCTGGGAGCACTGCCTGCCTATGCCACAGGGCATAGCCCAGGCTGTGGGGGAGACAGGGCCTGGGGGGCTCCCAGTCTACTTGGGCTGAAAATGGAGGTGCCTAGGGAGCTTGGCCAGGGTGCTTACAGCCTCCAGATGCCCCCAAGGGCCTGCCAGCCTGATGTGCACTAGTAGCTTTATATTAACAATGAATTTCTCCAGTTATAATACAAATGCATGGTTTACTCTCTCTGTCCTCCAGCTGTTTTTAATCTACTCTTTAGGCCCACCCTGGCACCTTTTAATTGCCATTTAGTCCTTTAGAGCCTAATTAACAAACTGTGCTTCTGACTAAATATCTCTGTCCACTAGTAAGCATTTTTTAAGTTGTTTCACTCCAAGCAGCACATTGCAATTAACTACTGAAGTGGGCTTATTAGCTTATGACTTCCATCCTAATTGCTTTGGGCCTGGTCAGCACATAGTTAACGCAGGTGGAGCCCACTGAAGCTGGTGTGTGTTGGTTGGTTGGTTTTGGTTTTTTGTTAGTTTTTTTTTTTTTTTTTTTTCCCCTACATCTCAGGACATCACACCCTCAAAAATCAAGACCCAGAGGCAACCTCAAAGGCAAGCTTTTCGCAGCATTTCTGTTAGTGTGCTCCCTGTGTTTGATAATTATGGGGTGGAGAAATTCTCACATTCCACAGAAACATAAACATTCCACAGAAGCATAACCACAGATATTTATCTCTTCCCAGCCATATCTGAGAGGCTGAGCCAGTAACTATATGAAAGGTAGATCTTGGTGCCTGAAGAACCAGATAGGTACCAAAATACCTTGAAAATCTGTGCTTAGCTGTTTTATAACTCCGTCTGCAGGATGAGAGTAAGAAGTCTCTCACACAGAGTTTTGAGGCTAAACACATCAATAGATACCGCAGTGGTTGATTGCAATGGAAACAGGAGCCATATTAGTCCTTAAACTAAATACCACAACACAAACTCAGTCAGACAAAAAGGAATAACTTTTGGGGGAATCTTCAAAGATTAAGCACAGAAGAGCTTTTAAATCTGGTTAGTTAGGGGAGGAGCTATCTCTACCTTTTCAAGCCTCCAGAATAATTTCACTCCTAAACCACTCTAAGTTTCCCATAATTTTTACATAGGGCTAAATGGATTTCCATTCCATGTTACCACTGATTCCTACTATATCCCCTGACCTTTTAAACCATACTTCACTTTTCATACAACCTTTACCAGCCATCATCTACACATGTTTACGTGGCTTAAACTGAGCTATTTTCCCCAGAACACAATTTAAATCTTTGTCCATCAGTTGTTCAGTTTCTGTCATACGACCATTATGTAAAAAAAAATGCCCCATGTTTAATTAGTCAGGGATAACGCAAGATATAACAGCAGTTAGTATGTAATCTCAAAAAGATGCCTGGGGTCACCTATCTACTGAAAATAATTTATCTCATGTGCCAAAACAAGGCAGAAAGCTTTACCTTGGCCAGCTTCAGCCCCAGCAGCGTGCTCTCAAGGTACTTTGGTCAAAGTCCTTTTACTGAAGCTTCTCAGGGTCCCCAGGGTCATCAAAGGATGGTAGCTGTCTTCTCTGGAAGGCCAGTTTGACCTTCTCTCCATGAAGCAGCACTTAAAAAATAACTTGGAGAAACAGGAAATTCTATACAACATTTCTGCCTGAAATTAAATCACTGTCAGTACATTACCTGGAAATACTTAATGCACTTGTGTGCATGAATTTAGTGTGTAAATTTATTTATTAATAGCCTAAGCAAATGACCAGTTATAAGTAATGAAGTAAACACTGACTGTCACTTGGCTGTGAACATCTTATTTACCTTTTTCTTCTGTGTCCACCTGACCTTTTTTACATCCAGTAATCTGCTCTCATCTCTGTAGGCATTGCTTGTTTTTTTCTTTCAAATCAGCACATCTCAAAACTGCTTTACTGTTTCCTCTATAAAAATAAGCATATTTTAATTAAATATTAGAATATTTGAATACTAAATACTAGAATTAGAATATTAGCGTTCTTACTGCACACCTTTTATGCACAAAGCATACATCAACTGTTTTTGAATTGTTCTTGTTATCTGAGACTGTTTAGGGAAGGCTAAACCTGACATTTAGATTCTGACGCAGCTCTGATCTCCTACATATAGCTAACTTGTGACATGAAAGATCTGTCCCTGTTGCATGCAGGAAATAAACATTTGGCTACGATTTGGATTCATGCGCAAAAATCTCAAAAACATCAGTAGCTTGTTCCATTCCACTTCCTGTTCTCAACAAAGAAAGCATCTCAGAAAGCATCTTCTCAGCCAACCTGAAGGCCGAGCAATACCAGCTATCTCACTGCCAGCACAGTGCCTACAGCTGCAACGACAGTCACGTGCTCTCAGGTCTTTCAATCAGAAACCTGAAGTGGCCTTGGCTGCTTTATGATGGGAAACATGAGATAGAAAGCCATTGGAAGGCAAGAATGCATTTAAGCTTTAAAATAAAGTATTTTATATCAAACAGTTGGGCCCATCAAGTTCCAAGCTGTTTCTTTATTTTAGAGTTTGGAATGTTAAAATTCTCCAAATAGATACTCTGTATTATTACAATGGATCATTAGGATGTAAATTAATCTTGAAGCAAAGCTGCCTTAATTAGTTCTGGGACAGATTACTGAGGAAATCAAAAGCACTGAACTATCATAAAATGACTTCTCTGTTTTCAGTGGTGGATACTGCCTGGCAGAATCGCCTGCCCTGAATACTCAGGGAAAAGGTACACAAGACAGGGGCATAAAGAGCAGCATTTAACTCTAGAAATCCTGGCCTCACTTGATTACTCGAGTAGTAAGTTTTCTTAGGGTTACTGACATCTAGATACTGAACGTAAGTTAACTGGAGGTGCTCCTCAAGAAGAGTTTCTAGCAGTCAATGAGTGGAGCACTTGGCCTTTCTAAGGAAACAAAAAATGATTAACAACACAAGTCAGTTAAAATATATTTGCAAAATAGGCTGAGATTTTGGTCTATCTCAAGAAAAGACAGAACAACCCCTCGAGCCAATTTAAGCACTCACAGTGACAACTTAGATATATAACAGCATCTTAAGTATGCCATCTGTCCGGAACCTTTGCAGTGATATATTTAGGTTAGGAACTTCATTTATTTCTACTTTGGGAAGGTCCTTTCCTGCCTCATTTTTCCTCTGAAACTACAAAAAGAGGGAGGAAAGGGAGGATGTTTTCCTTGTAGTAAAACCAACTTTTTATTTCAAATTTCTTGCATTACAAATTACACAAAATTACACAAATTGTCCAAAACATATACCTGCATTTTCCCTTCTTATTTTGCTTCAGGCTGACAGCAAAAAACTTAGGCCTAAGTATATACTTATGAAAAGAATAGAAACTAAATAATACAAAGGAGAAGGCAAACAGGAAATGAAGGCAAGGACAAAAATTTACAAAGGAAGCACAGGATTACAAGATGGTCTCAAAATCATCGTGCTTGCTGATTACTCTTCTGCTCACCTCTGGAAAGCAGCAAACACATCTCTTCAGAGGGAGCACCATTGCTGCAATTCACTCTTTTATCCTGTGGAGATTTTAAAATTCCTTCCCTATCCTTTGCCAGGTTCATCCCTGAGAGCATGAGCGACAGGATCTCTACACAGGCCCAGAAGCCTGGCTGGTCCAACCAAAAGGCATGCTCGTGCTTAAAGGCAGCTGATCTACAGAAGAGGACACAGCAGGAACAATCAATAAGTAGCAACATGGATTTTAAGACATCTTTTATTTAATGTGCAAAATTGCCAAGAAATAACATGTACAACTTCAACTAAGCTGTAGCAACTAACATGAAAAAAACTATGCTACACAGTGATGAGCTTCATTCCTGGAATGACCCAGAAATGAACTACAGTTAAGAGTACAAACAAAGCCATTTGGTAATGACCCAGAACATGTTAATTGTCTCCTTCTTAGTGATATGTAAAATTCAAATTCTGGAACAACTTTTGTAATTGCAAAAGGAACCCAGCTCTTGGAGATTTCCTTTCCAACTGCATTGTATAAAATATTATTTTTCTTCCTCTTTCAGTTTAGTCTTTAGACTTGGCTTTCCAAATCACTCTCAATTCTGCAGCTCTGACTTCAGACACCTAATATAAGCATGTCCAGCTGAAACACACTTAAATATTTTACATGTTTTCAGTCGCAGCCATTACAGTTTAGTTGAATCAAGCTGTGAGTAACAAAGATAACGTGGATACTTGTAATAATGCAGAGCCGGTCCTTTCTGTAACTCAAAGATGCAAGAGAAGTTCATGTCATCAATGTGAGATGTGCTGCATGGGAAGTGACAATTTATGTATTTGATATAGCACCTCTGCAAAAAAAAAAAGTAGAAGCTTTTATTAGAAAGTCTTCCTACAATATACTGAAACAGTATCAAGAGGCTTCTATTCCCTTGTAAATTCATCTTTATTTTAATGAAACCAAAGGATTGGATAACTTACAGTCCTGAACAATTACCAAGCTCCATGAAATAATAAACAGTGCTTCATACTGAAGAATCAGCTGCCACTCCAGGGTTTCATCATTCCTTACCTTATCAGTTAGCTGAGCCCCTCACCAGTGGGGTGAGGAGGGGCAGTACCTTGGCCTTGCTTTAAAGACAGTGATTCTGAGACATAGCCAGATTAAGTGCTTTGCCCAGGATCAAGTCAAAACTGAAAAAAATGACAACTGAACTCCAATTTCCTAATTTCCATTTATCCATAACCAGCTACCATCCTGTCTTTGCACAATTACAAGATACTCACGATGGTTAAGCTACTGTGAGAATACTGGATCAATCCCACTCTCCTTGAAGCAAGTATTTTCTCAGTAACTTCAACGGAAGACTATCTGTACTCATGTCACCAAAATGATGTTGTCAGTATCGCACAGTAGAACACAGGCCAAAGCCATGCAGTGCCATAGCTAATTAAAAAATGCATCACGTATGATAGTCACCACCTTTGTCACACCTGCAGTACCTCAGTAAGCTAAAGACTACAGCTGTTTGAGTACGCTAAGGCAAAAGCAAAATTCAAAACACGCAGCTGCAGCAACAGTTGCTAAATAAAAATGAATAGTCAAACAGGGCAGGAATATCTGCGCTGTGCACATTTCCTTAACTAGACACAAACACCTCAGAACGGCTCCTTTATGCAGCTCTTACTGCTGGATTGCTCAGTCCTAAACCAGCATTCATGCCTCAGTAAGATGGGCTCCGTTTCATTTCCTCCATTCAGTATGAACTTGAATGCAATTTGAAGAGCTCAATACTCATACAAAAGCTTTGTTGGTCACCCCATCATAAGAAGTAACATTAAAATTAATTTGGAGTAGAGTTACATGGGGTTTTTTTGTGTTTTTTTTTCTTTTTTGCTTGCATAAATCAGGAGATAAAGGGAAAGACAAAGAATAAACCTCAATTTTCCTTCCATTCATATCTCTCTCATTTATAACTCTGAAATAGAATACACTCTTAATGTTGCCATTTTTCCACTGCCTTAACAAATAAAGAAATCAAAAGCTAACAAAATACATAAAATTGATGCCAAGCAGTTCATTTCAGACTCTTTGTTCTGCCATTGTTATCACCCCCTAAATACTTGGTGTCCATCCACCAGTGAAACAGAAGGTTTAGTATTTATCCCTCTACTACTATCACTTTCAGTTTAGCTGCTAGTAAATGCCTGGCATAGGCTGCTGTACTCTGCTGCATTACATCTCCAAGTAAGTATTGGCAACATGTGCTGGTCATAGATAACTGAAAATCTGTATCCCCAGGTGTTCAATTTTCTGGCTGCTTTTCACCCACTGGGCACTGCCAAACTTTTTTTGACCAAGCATGCAGAATGTGACTGGTATTTTTGATGAAATAACAATCAGCGTTCAATACAATTATTCTCAATAAAGACACTCCAGGTATGCGTTTATATCTTGGCCATCTTGAAATTTTCTTTTAAAGAGCAAATCAGTACCCAGTTCATTTACTGACCTATGTAAATCTCATTTCCACAAGTAAAATTTCACATTATTGATTTACAAGACAAAGGCAACAGTTCATAAAAGCATTCTCAATGAGTGCTCATCCTCATACTGCATTCCTACACTTTAAAAATGGAAAAGTATTTTGATAAGCAAAAAAGAAAAATCTTACACAGTCCTGGGGTTATGGCCAAAAAATTAACCCATGAAAAGTAAGTCTAGCATGGAAAGTTTAAGTAATCATTTGACATACTGGTCCCACATAGCCCTGTTGCAAAATCTACAGTGTACTTGTAAACAACATAGCAAAAAAGATCAAGCTGATTCATTTATTTTCTAACTCCCCTAGTTTTAAGTGAAATGCTCAGTAGACCAGCAATGCATACGGAGACATCATGGAGAACTAGGTAGATGTATTTACTCCCATATACTTATTTTAAAAATTACGTATTACTTACTCAAAAAAGCTGTGCGTTTGTACTCTTTCAGAAGCAAAGTTGAGTGAAGAGAGGAAATATCTGATCCATGAGATACACTAATAGCATATTGAGAAGAAGGCTGCTGTTTCCTTGCACCTACTGTGACAAGTGACCCATCCTATCTCAGCAGACCAAACTCCTTTTTTACACAAAGCCCTTATAAAGGAAAAACAGCTAATACATCTAGCGTACTAACATATTGTCTGAACATCTACCCTAATGGTGTAGTAAAATCTATAAGATGACCAAGAACTTGGTGTTTTATTACAAGAGTTTACTCTAAGTAGCTGGAAAGCACTCAGGGATTTCGTCACTTATTCAGGCGGAGCTACACAGAGTATGCACATGGCTTGTACAAAGGAGTGGAAGTCTTGACTGATACACTCTCTTGTGGTAAGACTGAGTGTTAATTTATTCTCCTTGGTCATCAGCAGTGAAAGCAATACACCTTTCCAAGGAAAGCTGCTTTAAAAACCAACCATCTTCCTGTAGGCATAACTTATCAAGCATCAGAAGAAGCCATCAGTCTGGCTCCCAGTCCACTAGACCTGCTAATAACCTGTTCATGTTCTTCACACGGTCTCACACTTGTTCTTTTTATCCAATCGCATGTCAGGGAGAAATTGAAAGCCACTGAGATATGTTTACGTACGAAAAAAATAAGATCAAGACCGTCACTGATTTACAGTAACCTTGTACCACCATACTCAGAGCTGCTCACGCATGGACAGGATGTGCAAGGTCAGCAAAATGAAGCAACTTCTTGTGCTGGCTCAGAAAACTATCACTGCTTTTAAGTTCCCTCAGACTTATAGAAGCAGACATTTAGCTGTTATAAATATAACGCAGGCCTGAAAATATACATTCAAATGTAATTCATCCTTTACAGACATCTTGAAACATGCCAAAAATTGCAATTAGTTTTGTACGTATCACCCCTTAAACGAGACAGAGGCCTCACTTCAGTTCTGCCACTGACTTCAACGCTGCTTTCTCTACCTGCTTTGCATTTTTATCTTCCTCGCATTGTCTTTCCTCCATGCTTCCCCTTTTAAAAGTTTGTCTGAAAAAAAAAATTATGATAATTTTCCCATTTCTATATAAGGATTTGCATGCACTTCTATCAACTTCTCTATAGAATATTATTAGATACAAAAGTTGTTCATATTTCTACAGCGTGTTAGAGCTTCTCACAAAAGCATATTTTTCTTCAAAATTGACTGCCAAAGAACACCCTCTTACCCTCTTCAAGTTACTCTTCTACTAATGCCAATAAAACATAACACATAGTATATGCACCTACAGAGAGTGGTCATTACACACCTACTGAGAAATAATTTGATGTGCATTTCACTTGCAGACATTTCTCCTACTGATTTACAAGTCTGAATACAATTATTGGTTCGAACATCAACATTTTTGCACACAGAAAATAGTATTTTTACCTTAACATTTAGCAACATTTTAAAGAAAATTGGGGCATCTAGTAGAAAAGTGAACTTGACAGGAATATAGCCTGATGATATCATAACATTAAACAGGTGTACTTTCTTCTTTGAAATCAATATTGAAAAACTATACTGTAATTGTAGCCATACAAAATGTTTATTATTTTACAAATTATTTGTACACTATATTTTCACTTTATCATTGCTTTGTGCTCAGACAGTATAAATATTACAGCATGTTTTTTCTTTCACAGGAATGTCCTTACTGTCTTGATACAATCTTACTTTTTACGTTAAAAAAAATACAGAAACATATTACAAGTGAGATAGAAAGCCATTATGAACGAAGAATGTAAAATGCCTTTGTGAATAAAGTGCACCACAATGGTTTCAGAGTGATGATTCAGTAGACTGCACATCATCAGTATAATACGAAACAAAATTCATTTTGGAAATCTAACAGGTCTTCCTCAGTTGTATGTACAGTACTTTGTTTACCTTTACTAAAATTGTCTTTCTAGAAGGCCATTCAAGTGGTTCTTTTAGCGTTAGGGTTTCCTATTTTGTTCATTTTGTTTGCATAGAGGCATTCAAATCCCATACTGTGCATGTAATTTCCAAACTTCATTTTCAGTATGGCAGATAGATGCTTGGCTTTATACTAACACGCTTTTTGATGGAAGTATTAAATCACTTAAGTAGAAGAACGGGTACAGATCTACAAGCAGAGCTAAGCATCCCAAAGATGCTCTATAAATCTGGTACGTCCTACCTCCTGTGACTCTTTTGGGGATACGTGGCACCATAAGCCTTCCCAGTCTGCAGGACTGCTGCTGCTTCCACACTTGCAGCTTTAAGATAGTCCTGCAAAACTTGAGTCAAAGACACAGAAATTTATTTCACAGGGCATTTAGCTCCCACTGCATAGAAGGGCCTATCTACACACAAAATTTCACTGGAATAACTAGAAGAATCATTCAAAAAGTAAGTTAATAAAGCTGATGCCCAACACGGCTGACACAATTTAATGCAGATTTCACTTACCAAGTTAGCTTAATCCAGTTACGAACCAGCTTAGGCTAAATAACTATATGCTGCTCTTAAATTATGCCTACACTCATGTTACAGAAAACAAAAAACAAGCACAGTAGTGTTCAGGTGATTCTAGTGAAACTTGCATGTATGAACAAAACCTAACAAACTCAGCCTTGCTCTCAGTGAGCTGAGTTCCCACTGGAGCCAAACAGAACTTATCATTTTACAGCATGCTGAGTTTGGCCCTATATTTTTTAAGTTATTTTTAAATGCAACATTTTTAGGCAGCTATTAACACAAAAAGACATTTGGATGTCTTGTATTACACTGATAAGATCGGTATCAGTTAGCTGACAGGTAACTGAGATGGGTATAGTCTGTCTTGAGCGGACTTATATTTACAAGAAAGATCCAGTTTCTTTGGTTGTTTAGTATCCAAGTCACCCAAATGTGCATTTGTGTATTCCAGATGCTGCACGTTTAATACTGATCATTAAAATTATTCATGTTTTTTTGTTTTCTTTTTTTGCACTTGGTTTATGGAAATTTTCTGACTATTTCAGACTAGTCACTTGTATAAACATACAGCAAGTATATACACTGAGATTACAAAAATACATTTTTTATTTATATCTGATTTTTAAATAATAAAAATGAAATTTCACATTAAAGTTCAGCTAGCACTCCAAAAGCTTCTGCAATACCTACAGTCTCGGAGCAGAAGATATCAGTATATTCTAGGATAACTATATATCACGATCTCAAACAGGGTTTATTATATAATTATTTGGGGAAAAAAATAGCTGTGTCTTAAAAGTTTGTGCTTCATCAATTTCTTTTATCCCCTACTCTAGTGTCCTCTCTTCTCCTCTCATTTTACTGATGGCCAAAAAGCTAAACCAAACTCTCTTTCTCACCACGGTAAAGACCAAAGAAATTCAAGAAAATGAAATGATCAATCAAAATAACATAAGCAATTGAGGATAACCAGATAAGTTACTGAAATGAAGGACATTACCTTTAACTCCAGTTGACATCAAACATGCCCAACACAATGTATTTTGCAACAACTTCAGTTCCTGAAGCTCATGGCCAAAGGAACTGAAAGCAATTGTTCATAATCTTCAACTATTCTGTACAACTGCAAAAGACAATCTTGTGTCCTATTCAACCAGTTTGATTTTCTTTCGGGATTGGATGCATACAATAATGCAGTTTAACTATTAGCGACCTTTATCTTGAGCAATATACAGTCAGCATCATTTCCAGAAACTCTCTCTTTTTTCAAAGCACACTAGTGTTTTCGTTAATCCATTTAACCATTTACTTATTTACATGTTAATATAGTAATCAGGTCCTCTACATTCAGAACTTCCTATATGTGTATGCACTGTTCCAGTCTGATCAAGATCAACTGCGGCTTCAGGTAGCACTTCACTAGGTATCATTGTTTAAGAAAGAGGAAAAAAAAGCACTGTGTTAAACAAAGGTTGTCTTGTACAAGCAGGTGTATTCACTATTCCAGGTTGGTCTCAGGTTTACCAGCTTCATGCATTCAGAGTGAAAAGTCTGAATATAGAGCAAACACAAAGAATCTTTTTTTCATTTCTCCTGGAAACTTCTAGCACCAATTTCCTTTGTTAGCTCTTCATGAATTGTGCTCTCTCACATTGAAAACATCTCCTCCATAACTCATCAGTGGCATTCATGGACAAGGCAACCATTAATTAACAAAATATCATTAGCCTTCTCGCAGTCTTCTCTTCTTTCACTTTTCTGTACTGTAAATAGGATGAAAAGAATTGGGGCTATTTACAGGATATTTATTTGTATTACTTACTCATCTCAGATTCTTTTGGTTTGGTTACAGTCTCTAGAATGAAGAGGCTGCAGCAACACAGATAAACTCAATCAACATTCCTCGTACGATGTCCCGTAACAAAGAATTAACATGGCTGCCACACCCACCATGGCGTTTAGCTTGCCATTTTCCATCCATTTTCTTCTTTAATTAAAGAAATAAGGTTTTGACATGCAGAAGATATTCCCAGAAGCTCTGCATTTGGGCCTGCAACTGAAATACTGCATGGCACTGACATGTACAGCAGCATCTCTAGCGATGACGGGTCATAGTATGAGTGCCAAGTGACAAACACTTGCATATGATCGATATTACCGATATTAAAGAGTTACCTGGCAGCATTTCCTTAGCTGGCAAGTAGAATACATATCTTCAGGGTCCTGTTGCTCTACTATAAGTTATTTCATAGTGTTGATTTTTCAGATGGAGAAAAATGCCATCACTTCGCACAATTCACTCTAAGTTTGTAAGTGAAAATTAAGGAGGTCACTTGCTCAGCCACTCCAAGTTACATGATACAAATGCTGTGCACAGAAGACATTAAACCTGGAATTCAAACATATCTGTTTGTTTCTTGGCCAGTTTCGCAACTTCTTCTCTTATTGCCTTTACCAGGGCAGCTGTAGAAATGTTGGTGAGAGGAGCATCGGATGGGTCATTTTCAGTCAGGCTCTGCTGAGAAGCTGTGGCAGAGGGCAAAGGAGCTTGTTCCAAGCTGGGATGCATGCTTGCTGACTGGCTGTACTGGCGAGGGAGTCGTGAAGGAGAATTGTGTTGGTAGCGGGGCCTTGGATAAGCCTCGATGTATCCAGGGAGCGGAACCTGTAGAGCACCGTAATTACACCAAATTATACAGAACAATTTATTCTTAGTGCTGCCTGGCAGGTAACACAAACCTCCACGGGGCAGAATAAGATGCGACACATAGGAATCTATAAGGAGAACGTAAACTCTACTTCCTGAAGTGTCAGCTGACAAATTTATATCTTCACAGGTGCCATTTAAGCACATACATCAATAAGATAGGTACACAACTCTCTGCACTGTGGCAGCATGGAACATCTGAATTTATCATCACTTTAAAAAAACAAAGGAGGAGGCCTTTCTGAAAGTGCGTCCTCTCTTAGGTCACCAGCTCTACTGTACCTCATGACACTGAAAACCCAGTACAGAAGAATTTTCTGATCTGCAGCAATAAGGTGGGCTGTTCAGTACTTGTGACTATTAATTTTCCTTCACAAATCCATGAACTTTGATATCGGTTTTTATATTTATAATAAACTTAAGTTCTCAGAAGTTTTTTTACGCATCAGATAAAAACAGTATTTATGTTTTGCTAAAGTCTAGAAAATAGTTATCTGCAGTGTTGAAGTGGCTTTATGCTGTTACAGAAGGCAGCCCATAGCATATTACTAGGACAAGATAATTTCTCCTTGAGGAAAAACCTTAGAAACTCATTATTATAATCCACTCCAAAGAAAAGGAAGTGAAGTTGAAGGATATTTATTCTGAACACAGTGGCTCAGAATACTGCATTTACTGCAAGGTAACCAATAAACTACCACTGTGTTTAAGCATTGAAAAGTTAACTAATTTGTATCACTCTAATTGGGAAGAATACCTGTTTTTAGCTTTTCAAATGTACTAAAGCCTTGTGTAAGTATGTGATACAGGCATCCAGAAAGGGGTCTCACCTAATTTTTGGATTTCTGTAGGATATGTTAGGTACCTGACCCACTGAGGTGAAGGCTTTGGCGGATATGCCAGAAGCAGAATTTCAGACCCGTATGTGTCTACAAACAGACTCAAATGTCAAGATGCGAATGTCTGCCAGTTTTAAATACCTTACGGGGAATATGGGACTTAAGCATGAACTTCAGAATGACAACATATACATTTCATTCAAATCTTGTTTTGGGTCTAGCCCTGTGAGACCTTTACAACCACCTCGGTGCTTTTGAAAATCTTGTCCCTTCAGGCATCTAAAAAACTATGAAAATCTGACAAATAGGGCTTACACGTGCTGTATGAGATGTTGGACATCCATCAAGTGATGCACAGCACATCACACACTTTCAGTACGGTGTGATGACACAGACATAGGAAACAGGCACAGTACGAAAGTGATCATTAAATGCAGTTGCCTCTGTCTAGTTTTCACAATAGATTATTCAGAAGACAAACATTTTAGTAGCACAACACATGAACACGCCACTAGAGGCCACCAGGTTCCTACTTCCACTAAGCTGTGTCTATCAATTTGGAAAATAAATGCATTTCCCTTCTCCACAAAGCTTAGTGCTTCAGTTTAATTTAATTGAGAAAACAATGGAACAGTAAATTAAGCTTATAAGGTAACTCTTTGTTGCCAAATCTCCTGTTTCATTTGCCACCTTATTGTTTAATTTACAATCCAGTTAGTGGAAATGCATGACAAGTAAAGAATCTCATTTTTAAGTCTCTGTTCTTACTAAAGAAACTGAACTGTTTTATTTTTACATTTTTTCCTCTTCTGCTATATCATAGAAGGGCTAAAAGCCTGGGTAACAAAAAGTCATTTAAACCTCTGTAACAGATTAGTGAACTGGGAAGGCAAATTCATTTCCTTTGAATTCTGTAACATCACAGTTAATTGTCAGACAGCTTCTCACCTCCCTATCCATCCCTCTATGTACGCAGCAGAAGGGAAGGTCCACTGGCACTATGTGCTCTTTTCACCTCCTTCCCTGAAGACAAGGACACCCACAAGAGGGTTACATTTCCCCTTCCAAAGGAACTGAGGGTCAGAGCCTTGTTTTTGAGTTTTGTCTGGTTTGTTCTCAGTCTTCACTTTTGACAGGTGACACCTGACTCATTTCATGGGACTGTAGCCAAGATGGAAAAAGAATATACAACAAACAAAACACTTTTCCTGTTGGTTTGTTTTTCTTCTGAATGAAAAAAGTTTTAATTGATGGTTCGGATACAAGCAGGCCTCTCAAATGTAAAGTGTCAATAGGATTGCAAACAAAAATAAGTTTTAAAAAGATGTCCTATGTTTCCATTCTGGAAAGGGAATCTGTATGACTTCACAAGGCCTCGGGTGGCAGAAGCACATGAACAGATACACTCAGCTCACATATGAATATCTTTTTTCTTGACAGTTCAGCCTACAAAGTCAGACTTGCATCCGAGAGTCAAATTGAATTCTTTTCCTCTTAGACATCAATAGCAGTAATGAAGATCTGGCACGAAATAGCTGTCCTCAGGAACATCTATATGACCTTTTTGCCTCTTGCTTAGTTGTTCCGAGGCAACTATTAGTTTCTGACTGCAGTTCACTAAAATATTCTGATCATGATCTACACAAAGAAATAGAATCCATCTCCGAGTTTGTTTAGCTGAATTGGTTCTACATAAACATTAGATGTAAGCTCAAGCAGCACTGTCAATCGTGCAGTTTTTTTCCTTAATAGCATTTAAGTGTCGAAAAAAAAAAAAAAGCCCTAAATGATAGAATTTGTTTCAGACATGATGAACTACTGCAATTCATTTTAGGATCTCAGTTTCATTTCTTTGAAATGCGGGTGTACTTCAGACTAAAAATTGGATCTGTCCAAGAGTAGGACCGTGCAATTAATTATTTAGCTTAAGATCTGTCACTCCCTGCAGAAAAGCTGTGCAGCAGGGCTGTGGCAGAGTTGGGAGCAGGGCTGTCTTCAGAGAAGTCTTCAGGATGGAAAGATGCTCCCCAGCTTCCAAGCAACACAAGGCCACTTTGAGAGACAGCATCACCTGCTACCTACCAAATATTTTATCTCTGTCTTAGGGAGAGAAAGTGGTATCTGACACACCATATTTGAATGGGTGCCAGCCTCTAACTTAGTGAATAATGTTTACAGGTTGTTGGATGGACAAATAAATATCTGCACCCTCTCTCATAGGTCCTCACTGCTAGAGATAATTCCCATTCAGTAAGAATCACTCTGTTCAGATTCTTTGCTCATGACCTGGCGTCACTGAAAACCACTCTTGTGCAAATCACAGAAAACGCACATAGTTAGAAAAACAAGGATACTTACTGAGTCTGCCCACTGTCCTGGTAATTCATTCTCTCCAGCATAGGGCATCCAGGCTTGGTTCCTGTACGCTGTGGGCGGTGTTGGGATAAAATAGCCTGTGAAGCCAGGTCGGTTTGCTGCTGGTATGGCAAATACTGCCGGTACTGTATTTCCTATTAAAAAATGAGATTATACACAATTAATAGCCAATATTTAAAGCTATAGATAAGAAGATATTAGTTATGAAGTATATGTACGTTCCCCCCCCCCCTTTTTTTTTTTCAGTAAGAATGTGATCACCATTGGTTGGATGTAAGGTTCCCAGCAGCTGACTACACATCTCTATAATGGTAGAAAATACTGGAGAAAATGAGATTTGCAGTTGTCCATATAGTGATGCACAACCTTTAGATAAAGGTATGAGGACTTATTCCTAAGTATTTGGATCCTCAAAATAAATGATTTCCTCTAAAACATTGAATCATCATGGAAAAAAAGCCTTATCTTCCTTTTACATTTGTTTCCCTGCATTCAATTTTTAACTACTGTTACCATGGGCTTCAGAGTATTGCATCTTTCTTTTCAACAGGAGGTTACAGAACATTCAGTTTATAGTTACACTATCCTAATATCTCCAGACACAAGGCCTACAAAACTGAGTGATACATTTAAAAGGCTGTAATCTCTACAACTCCATCATAAAATTTCAATGCTTCCATAAAGAATACCAAGGCTCTGCCTGCCCAATTTATTTCCCAGCAACAGCCTATGACTGGAATGAATTATGCACCTACCACTTACATAAATATTTCCAAGGAAACCTGCTGTCATAAAATCTGTTTTCCTATGTCTTGATCAAAATACATGCATAGGGATGTCCACGAAGTCTTTTGCTAGAATTCCATGATCTTACTCTATGTTAGGTGGGAGAAAACAGCTCTCCCAATACAAGGTTCAACCAGATCTCTGGATATGGTTATATCTGCTCGTTAACGTTGGGTTCAGTCCTCACAGAGATTCACAAGAGAAGGTAGTTCTTTCTGCTATTACTGAGATTACACACAGGGTATAATGAGGCTGTCTAAAAGACCACCATTTCCTCACATGCTTCCACTATTTTTTGAGAGAAGCCATAATGACTCCACCTATTTGCCAGATTTTGAATTAATTACAATTCGCTTGTCCAGTAAGACTTCCTTATAACTCCATGTATCCATCAAATTTAAAGTACTATCTTCTTGTCCAGTAAGACTTCTTTCCACTAGTGTCTCTTGACATAGAGATACAAATAGCAGCATTTCTATCGCTGGTACACTAAAGCCTCATTCCTAAACTGTGAGGGGGAGAAAGCTCTCTGTCATCCTTACCACGTAGCAAACAAAGTATGTGGACAGGATATTTTGAGTACTCAGCTATAATATATGGACACGTACTTTACTTTTAAGAGTTACGTAATATAACAAAAATAAATTATTTATGTGAGAGCAGAAGAGCTGGTAAACACAAAAACACAATAAAAAGACAACTGAGCATTTTCACTGAGGAGTGAGTTAGCAAGGCTAACTTGTCCAAAGTATTCTTCAGACTTGTACAGAGAAGAAAGTGCTGCTCCTGTGGATGACAAAAAGCTCCTCCTCACCAAAAAGCTCTTTTAATTTAACCTCAGCAAAATGAGCAGCTATACAAATTGAACACTCAAGAAGCTGAAGTACTATCTTACCCCTGTTCTTACTGCAAAATCATTATTTTAAAGCTGACGTTGATGAGCTGCAAGAGGGCAACATTTGGTCATTTCATGCCCAATCAGCACCTGCAGTAAAATTTTTCCATCTATTGATCCAATAAAAATTTATTTTCCAATTAGAACATTAGAAATCCTCATTTGTTACACTTGCAGGTTTCTCACAACTCTCTTCATCTTTCCCTGTATTACAGCCAGTTATACGATCTCTCCCACATGAACATTTCCTCCAGTGAGTTCTAGAATAATTCTGGCCAAATCCAGTGTACACATAGGTCACTTTGTCTCTTCTGAAATGCCGACGCTCTTCAGTGGCAGCACAACATACCTCTTTGTAACATACAGCAATAAAACCTCCTCATCACTGGTACCTACAGAAAGGTATATCACACAGAACACCACTGCAGTCACGACAAAAGCGTTCTTGGCAGTGTGGCACATTTTATAGTTTGAAATACTGCTACACGAAAGGGTGGCATCTGCTCCTTTTAGACTCATGTTACAGAAGGTACTGTGATAAAAGTGACAGTAGAATGGGTCCTTCAAACCTACTGTATTTAATTAATTGGCAACAGATTTGCATTTCCACAGTATCATTCTGAGTACATTTTGAATACAACACAGATAACTCTCTATTACTTCTAAGGAAGATAAAAATTATTTGCAGATTAACAGAGTCATGCCTAATGAATCTGCCATTTACAAAACTGAAATGACAGTGTACAATTTCTCTAATCTTGAAAGCTTTTTTCTATAGTTCTTCAAGAAACCATTTAGCCAATGAGAAGCTGTTTCCGGTCTTTTCCAAGCTAAGCGATACCATCAAAATGTATCAGATTAATTTCTGATGAAACTGGTCAACTCAGCAACAAAATTCTTATTAAAAGGACCAGAAATCCACAAGATCTCTAAAATGGAGAGCCAAGATAAGTGCTGTGCTCCAAACAGGAGGGCAGACTAGCTAACATGTTACCTTTTACTGCTTTTGAAGGTGATCTAACAGCCGTTCCCAGTCTCTGCGCTTTGGTTAGTATCAAGAAGCATTCTCAGAGCATGCAAACTGGACCTCTTTCAGATGAGAACACACTGGAGCATATACTCTAATGGGCTTTTAGTACATGGAGGACATGCGAGCGACTCCAAGCGTGTGTGGAGAAAGCAGAAATCCCGAAGTGCAGACAGTATTGATATCAGGTCTTCAGCGTCAACTGACATGCTTTACAGAGCCAGTCCCACTGATCTGTGCTACTGCTGATGTAAACATAGCCAGTACGTTGTAGTTTGATCCCAAGCAGAAGAGAAAATTGCTACTGAGGGTTAACTGAATTAAAAGAATCCAACAATTTCAAGCAATATCAGCCAAGAGTATTTTCTTCTGATTTAATGAAGGTAATGTGATTTTTATCAGAAAAACATCTGCATTTCTTACTGCTCTAGCCTTATGTTAACCCAGATCTCCACATTTGCTGGTGACAGCCCTTCTTTATGCAAGGCTGTAATGGTTTACACTTGTGACGTTTGCTGGTGTGCTCAGTCAGAGGTCTGACAGACAGCTGCCTCTTGCTGTTGAGCCCCATCAATACTGTAACTTGTGCTCTTGACAACCAATAGCCTCTGTATCAGCTAGGCATTCCCCCCCTACAATTTCCACTGGATTTTTTGTATATATGAACTCTTCTACTGGACTTTAGTAGCCCAGAGTCCTGACTAGTGAGCCAACAGAATGACATACTCGAATAAAGACCATCTGGGGAGTCTTACCTTCAGAAATAACCATTGCCTTCTCCTTTTGCAGGATGAGTAGTACCTTACAAAGTAGCTGCTTCAACATTTGCAAAGGGTCAATCCTTTATCTATCTCCTTCAATTGTACCAGGAAAAATATCTAATACCTTATTTCTCCAAAAAAATCACATGATTTTACTATACGTCATCAGCTCATTTATATGTAAAACAAACCACGCAGTTCTCAGAGTTGCAAGTTAGGTCTGCAGGTCTATTTTCTCACCTGAGTGAAAAGCTGATTGATCAAGTGGGCCAACAGACATTGGAGCTCTTGAACCAGGTGCATAAGATGCTGGATCATGATGCTGGGCCTGATCCACCCCACTGGATTCTGGTATTCTCACTTTGCTGCCAATATCTGACGTAGACCTGTGCATTAAACGATGGGAAAAAAAAAAGAAAGAAACATTTAACATCTTGACTGTTGGATGAGACTTAAAGCTATGTATGCATCTGTGAGCACTACAAGCCTGCTGAGATTAAGTTATCCAATTTTACTCTGGCATGACAGAAGTTTGGAAAATGTCTGAGAAATACTTATTTAACCTGGCCACTACTTCACTAAAGCATGTTGTTATGATTGCATAGAGCCTTTGCTTACTGCATCAAACAAATGCCTGTGATATGCAGTACAAAAACCAGAGCTTTACCATAGCTCATAAACACAAGATTATAGAAAACACAGAACAGGTGATCAGGTGTCATAAAATAGAAGTCTGCTATGGTCAGTAGTCTAAACTGCACATGGGAAGTTCTAGCATCTTCTGAAATGGTGTGTCCCAGCTGATTTATAGCTTTATTAATTAATAATGGTTATAAAACAGTACATCAAAAAGTGTCCGTTTTCTGGATATCTGGATGCAGTTAGCAGACACTCAGAAAAGTTTCCTTTGTTCTTCATACTCCACAGCAATTCTCAGTAGGTTTGCAGTGCCTTTCAATTACAGTTAGCACTAAGCAGTGTGCAACACCACAACACTGTAGGCTAAATTGGCTCATCCACCACAGAAACATGAAAATATCTTGAAATGCATTTTATGGAGTGCTTTACTCTGAGGATGAGATATTATACACTGAGCTAAGGCAACTGGGCTTTTGCACATAGCTGGCTTTGGAAATACCTGTTCGGTATCTGAAAGCTAGGTGAAAATCCCCCAACCCTGGATTCTGATAACTCATCTGAATCATGTTGCAAGTCCTTAGAATAGTGAAAAGCAGGGAGAATGAAGGTGCAAGCTATCTGCTGCATATCTGTTATATGATATTTCATTATGCACTGTGTGATTTGGAGTAATGCATGTTTTAAAAGAAAGCAGAGCCAGGCAAGGATTTGCTAATTTTATTGAAACAGATTAGCTAGTAGAAGAGAAAATCTGCTGTTATTTCTTTCCTCTTAATGCTAAAATGAAAATAAAAATAACGTTTCTAACTTCATAAGTGTTTATTAACAGGATGGCTTGCCTGCGCAACTTCAAGGTTTGTCTCAGTTCTTATGAAAACTGCGGTTTTTAGAGTTCATATTGAGAATAAAGTAAAATGTAAATACCTCCTGAGAGAGGCAACAGCCACAGGACCAGTTCTGGGAGGGACAGGAGGAGGAGGAGATCCCATGACCATCTCAGGAAGCTGAGAAAATCTATAAGCCTGTAGGAGAGAGAAATATTGTCTGAAACACCAAGAGATCCCCATTCAAATTAAAAAGTAAATAACCTCAAAAATCAAATACTCATTTCAAGTGCTGGCCAACTAGAAGTTGATAGATTGTGGCACACTAGTAATAAAATTTTATTTAGAGAACATACAAAGCTTGGGTGATTTTAGGATATGGAAGAAAACATGAACAAATGAGTTCACACAGCAAGAAAAAGTGTAATTAAAGCAGAACTTATTAAACTCTATCTTTGTGACACTTGTTACTTCGCTGGCTAAGTAGGTTTGCTATGATTACGTGAGATCCCACAGATACTTCGGCTCTACAAGAAAAATACCTTTGAATTTTCACTTCACAGAATCATAGAATCCTTAGAGTTGGAAGGAACTTTTAAAGGCCATCTAGTCCAACTCCAGGCTGCAATGAACAGGGACACCCACAGCTAGATCAGACTACTCAGAGCCTGATCCAGCCTGGCCTTGAAAGCCCCTAAGGATGGGGCAGTAAAGTATTTTAAAGATTCAGAGAACATTTTCAGAGCAACACCTGGTGAAATGGAACTACCTGTGAGCAATGCAAGTTTCAACTTTTTTTCAGCCTTGGAGAGATGAAAAGAAAACTCTTCACAAAAAAAAAAACAAAAAAAACCCAAGCTCTGTAGCTTTCTAAAGCAATAATAATTCAAATAATTTTGAAATAGGAAAGTAATTCAGAGGAGCACACAATTCAGCCCACTAACTCACCAAATGGAGCATCTTGCTTATAGCTATTCTGGCTTTCAACACTAATACACATGAAAGACAAGTAATTGTGTGTATGAAAGCTGTGGTGCAATGGAAATGGCCCGTAGGACAAAACATCCCTTCTAAATTCTTTGAAATGCTTTAAGTTAGAGGTCACAACTTCGCTAAATACGCTTAAAGGTAGAGGGATGGTATCAATCTCTACAATATTTCATTGACACCTCTATTCTACCCATTACGCTTTATTTATTGTTTATTATGCTTTTACTGACGACATTTCAGAGCAACACAAAGAGTAAGATCAGAAAGAGAGCAAAGTTGGGGGATGCTGTGCGGTATCAAGAAATAGACATTTTGACAAAAACTAGCACCTGAAGTCCAACAGCGAGGCTTTGACCTACAAGAGATGATTCTGCTTTAGTCAGAGACTCTCGCTCGGCAAACAGCAGAGAAAGCCAAAAACATGTTACCGTGGGATGAGTCACCCTCTTTCTCCTGCCTGCTGAAGGAGCCTACAGGATTTACACTATTAGCTCAGACTTAACACCTACATCTAGGTTTGAATTTGGCAATATAAATCCCACACTAAATTTCTAAAACCATTATCGTACAGTAATCACCTTTACATATCACACTTTTAGACAGTGTTCCATTATGCTTTTTCTCTGCTGCAAAACTGGAAATGATAACTTATCAAAAGCTGACTTTTAATGTCAGTGTAGCTAAGGGAAAGGCAATACAAACCAAGCATCTTTCTCCCACCTCTCATCCCCATCTCTTTTAAGGCAGGGTAGGGTCCCTCAAAGGCATGTCTTTGAAAATCATTTTTCCTTTCATGCCACCTATGATGTCTCTAAATATTCACTTTCACCACGCTACAATGTTATTTACAGTATTTCTATCTCTAGGTGGAAAAAACTGAAAATGCAATAGCACATTTCCTAGCCAGTGGTGGGAAATACTGATTTTGATTTTTAATGAAATAAATGTATAGAACAAACCAAATGCTATCTGCACCAAGGAAAGTCTAATTTACATTTCTCCTAATAGCACTGGACTTGAAATGGTCTGCAACGCCTCTTCTGCATCTAAAAAGCTGCTGACGCTGAACTCAGCGCTTCCTTCTGGCTCCATAATCCTTTCATCCTACATCTTGCTCTCAGCATACATTTGTACTAAGCATGAAACTATTTTTTTTTTTCCTATTTTAAAGGTACAGTATATGTTTCAGAGGGGTTGGTGACTCCAAATACTACTGAGTAACACAGGGATGACGGAGAGACACAAAGGCAGACTTGGGTTTTCTCTTGCGTACTAACGCATATGCTTTGAAATGTGGACATCAAAGGAGGCTTTTTAAGGTACCACGAAGAATGGTTCACAAAATTCCTGCAACTTGCACTGAAATTTTTTGAGGAAAAAAAAGATAAAGAAGAAAATCCAAAGCAGTTATTTTGCTGCTTACACAGGAGATGAACAATTTGGAATGAGTGGCACCGTGTTGCTAATGGCTGGGCAGAGGGAATCCTGTTTAAGTGAAAAATCCTATCAAAAGATTTGCTATGCCTCACCAAAGGACTGTCCACTCCAGTGGAGAGTGGTCAATCCTCACCTGTGCTGGGCTTGCACAGCCATCAAAACAGTTATGAGAGGGAACTCTAAACTTTCTAGACTTCCTATTGCACGTTATGCTGCAGTACTAGTCTTTTTCTACCTGCAACACAAATGGAAAAACAATGTTCAGAGACTATGAAGGCATGTCTGTTGGAGGTTTAGATGAGCAGTTAGGTACTAAGACCAACAATATTACAGAAGTAAAGCAACTTCACTGAAATTTTTACACAGCTGGAAAGCCAAACTAACTTACAAAAGAAACACACACAAACAAAAACATTAAAAAAGCAAAAACAAGCTAGCATATACAGCCATGTTGATTTCACAGGAAATTTGCCTAATTTTAGTCTTCAAAATGAAGGTGCTGAAGATGCTGTATTAGTTTTGCTTTTCTCCAAAAAAAAAAAAAACTCTCACAAAGAAGCATTCTGAAAGGATTCCAAATACTATTTTGTCCAAAAATGAGGACTTGTATATAACAGAGGCGACAACAATTCCTGATAAATAATCACATTTCAGATTGAGGACAGATTGCACAAGTACCAGACTACAGACCTCGCACTGCCCTTCCAGAAAGAAACATCAGTGAGTGAGCCTTTTTTTTGGCTAAAACACTGAATGTTTTAAAAGCAAACCAGTGAAGCAATAACTTCAGCTGAGCAGGAAACCTGTGGGAAAGCTCAGGATCAAGCTCTGTTACTTATCTTCCCAGAGCACTAAAGATGAGAAGTGATACCTGGCCTAGTCCTGCAAGAAAGAGATTTTTTCCCAGGTCATAGCTCTCTGCTCAACTCAACTACATGGATTTCCAAAGTGGTGACATGATCTGCCCCAGCACAGTACTGCAGAAGGTCTCAAAAGGAGAAAATGGAGAAAGAAGAAAGCTGCACGCTCTAGACACTAGAGACACACAGCCAGCTAATGGTAGGATTAGCCAGGAAGTTCACTGCAAAAAAAAAAAAAAAAAAAATTAAAGATCCATAATTTGGAGGGGAGAACTGAAGAAACCCAGTCCTGGAAAATGGATCTCATCCAATAAAAAGATATGAGACAAATTCACAGGAGCAGAGACACCAAGATGGAGATTTTTATGAAGATTTTTGTTGTTTTGCTTCAATCTCTTTACAATTTGTGCTCTATAAAGGTAGAGAATGGAAGCGTTAGAAATCTTACTCAGCACTTGTATCATCTATGAAACATCTCTGCAATAAGCGCTGGCTCAAGTGCACCCAAATTACTGGAAAGATTGTGCGATCTCCTAAAAGGTTTAGAGTGTGATGTACGGACTGTGAAGGCCCAAGTCTCAGAAAAGAGCGATGGGCTGAATATCTTTATACTTATATTGTACGTAGAGAGCCATAAATAAAGCCAGTGCCTGCATTTGTTCCATCTAAGCAGACAAATCATCTTTAGTTCAAATTTCCAAGTATAACAGACACCTTTGCAACACCAGCCACTGCACAGCTGCTCCATGGTCAGACCTGCTGCGCTCTGGCCCAAACAACTCCTAAGCACGTCCCTTTTCAGAATCTCCATCAGAATCAGAAACAGAGGTATCCTGGGCAGGCAATCAGGTGCTAAAACATTGACAGCAGCAATTCACGCATATTTTTCCTGCACACGTCACTCAGCACGTACATTTCAAGGGGGTGTTTCCAATTGAAATCCTCCTTCCCCATTTGAGAACAAATGAGTAAGCAGTTCAGTTAAAGTACAACTTCTATGTGGGAAACTGAACAGCAGAAAACTATGAATTAACAGCCTTTATCCAAACACCAGTAACCTGTGACTGTCCTATCCCATGGCAATCAATTAAAATATAAGTATCTTCAGGGAAGTGCTTAACGCTATCTTCAAACCCCCAGAAAGATAACACAGTGCTTTAAAGCCCAAAAACAAGCAGATGATTGAGTAGTCAGTCTTGAAAAGGAAACAGTGAAGCATTCACCAAAAAAGTATGGCAATTACATTTTCTTAAATCTCTCTCCATATAATGTTTTTCATTCCTTTTAAAAAGTCTTTCTCAAGTGTCAAAGTAATTTGAATAGTTATTAACTGTCTCTTGAGCTTCTAATCGAATTCTAGCCATAAAATCCAATTATATGCCATATATGAAGTTCATTGCAGTAGTTTCAAAGGGCCAAAAATATCCCTTCGCATGATTTAAAATAGCACCAGCATGAGGCAGGCAGTGCCACTGACTTTCACTTATGTTTGGAATAGTTCAGAAGCAGCATCCTCTACTGTACTTCTTATTGTCATGAGAAGAAGTCATGGTAATAGTTATTTTAAAGATAGGACACTTTTCAGCTTCATTCTCTTCTTCTAGGCGTTTTAGGGACTCAGTTTGAAATGCACTATTTCAAAACAAAACAGAAAAAATCATTTCTGACCCCAAAAAAAGCATTAAAAATGAACAACGTAAATTTAATACAGCTTTTTTTTTTTAAAATACTGTAATGGACAGATACAGTTTCAGAATACAGTATCTTAGAATTCAGACGTAGCTTGACCTACCAAGGATGCCCACAACACTACTGCTATTGCTGTCAATATATCTCCAAAATATTTATTATTTCTGTGAGATAAGGAATTGTTAGCTGCAACTTGAGGTTAGCAAGTAAAGCATTAAAGAGTGACTTACATAAGGTGAACCAAGAAACCTGTGGCACTGAACCGCCTCTTGAGTCCCATACCAATAGATATAACTGTAAGGCTGCCAATATCAGCCCACACTTCAGGTCATTCAGATTTTCTATTACACTTGCTTCCCTGGCTTGGGATGATGTACCTCGGTGGCGGAATTTGAGCACAAGTGCTGAATGTTTCATACCCAGCTGTTTTACAAAACCAGATTGCTTCCAAGTATGCACTCAGTGAACAGGAGACATGCAGACCTGTTCTTTATCTGTTAAACAGTCTGGAGCTTAGTGCAGCCTATTCTTTCAAGCAAAACATAGATAAGGTCACCTTGCTACTAAAATAGATTCTAAGAGTCTTCATGTGAGAGATGAGTATGTGTAAGGATATAGAAACACAGCCCACTGCCCAAACTTAATTACCGTAAGCACGGCTTTATGCTTGGTTTTAAGCATGAAAATGGGACTCCATCTTTAAAAAAAAAAATGCTCTCAGAGTAGAAATATCTTTATGATTCTACAGTATACTAAAGAGAAGTTTCACTTACTGGTCTTGGTAGACTGTATTGATACATTTCTGGTCTGTATGTGGGTACCCACTGCACACCCGCTCTAGGTCGGGTCATGGTACCAGGAGCGCTGGTCACCACCTCTGAGTAGGGCAAGTGTGGTGCGGAGCTGTAGGCCTCCTGCCTGCTCTGTCCTCCGTGGCCTGCAGAGGCCAGGCTGAAAGCCTCTTCCAAGAGCATATGCATCTGTTGTCGAACCTCATCAATGGAGGGCTGAGAGCTTAACGTTGAGGTCTCTGAGTGGCCTTTGGCCTGACGGGACCTGGTGTAGCTCCGAGGCTCAGTGACACGGTCAACATTTGTTTCTTCTATAATTTCAGGCTCAGTCTGTTGGATGGAGTAAAAGTATGTACACATAAAAGCTTTACAAGACAGCATTTCTGCTGCTTCACACAAAACATTATCGACACTGATATAACATACACAACGTCAGGACTCATTACAATATAGACACATGACAAGAATTTGAAAGAAATTATGTCATGCAGGCAAGGATAATAGCCAGGGACTCAGACTCTTTCACATCCTTCACTGTTTGCAGCAAAGGCTGTCAGAGACACTCTGTAGCATATTAAATTGTTAAGGATTCACTTAAAAACAATGAGAATTCATGTTCAAATTCTTTTCTTAGTTGTTGGTATCAATGGGAGTACAACTGTACCAGGAGTACAGATCCCTAAATGGTACCATTACTATGAAGGACTGCTTACAAGGGGCTGCTTGTTACAGCTACGTAGACTGAAGTTCTTCTGTTTACTCACATACATTAAGATTTCAAAAGATCTTAAGTTTAGGAGATCTCCTGAAATTCTCTAACGTCCCGCTGTGCCTCCCTGCAGGGAGCAAGGAGGTCGCCTCTTGGCCTCTTCCAAGCTGGGCAACCCCTGTGCCCTCAGCCTCTCTCCCAAGATACTCCTAGGGCCACTTCTAGGATAATAACTGCAACCAGAGAAAAGCCTCCGAAATCATACTGTCCAACTGGATGATTAATAGCTATACTTCTTCTATTTCGTTATAATTGTAAAAACATCAGTGAATGGAATCCCACAAGAGACCCACTAGTATCCAGTGTTGAAATAAATCAGGTTTTCTGCTACAATCCCTTGGTGAAGCCATTACAATTCTCTTTAATTCTGTCCAGTAAAAGAAAGTAATGTCTAAAGTAAATCATATGAATAACAGATACTTAATCATTGTAAACATTAAGCCAGCTTTGATTTGTCAATCTAAAAGGTGGCACAAAGATTTTGGAGGAGACTGGTGACAGCTACTTTTACTCAAGTTTTAAAATTTATTTCAGTTTATCGTATCACTTTCTAAAGCATGCTATTTTCCTCTTTTGTCAGTTGAAACACCTAAGTACTGTAAATAAACACTCCTACTGTTAACATTAACATTATACAAATCTGGATATTATTCAGACACAGTTATTATGTAATACTAGAATTATAGAAAAAAGGAAAAGCAGGTCCTGTACAGAGGCAGAGTTGATCCATTTCTGGCAGGACTCTGCTGCTGCAACTGTACCATGAAATCACTTTATCAGGTGAATCATGAACTTCTTCACATGAACATTAATCCAGAAGCTTTTTGAGGAGTTGCATTAATGCAACTGTATCCATAAAGTTTCATCAGTAAATTCTTTTGCATATTGATCACTTAGGCTTTTATAATGAGGTTGTTTTCTCCCTTTTACACCAAAAATCAACTATCAACTGTCAAAATCAACTATTTTCTGCCCTAGCATAAAGCTCATTAGCAGCTCAGAGGTTCTAGACTCTTCCATTACAGCATTTGCACTACTCGTAATTGTCTTTGGAGATGTTAGAAGTAATAAATATGTTAATAACGTTTCCTTCATCTCCTTTTTAGGTGAAGGTGACCATACCCAAACCCTGGTTGGATTTGTTAAAGATGGGTAATCTTCGATAATAACCCACAGATAAGAAGGTGTTATAAAGCTAAACACTATACTCAGTACAAACAGTAGGATGCACGAAAAGCTACACATTCTAGACAGCCAGGTAGGTGATTATTGACCTTATATTCTGATTGCTATTGGAAATTAAATATTTTAGATAATCATGACTGAAATAGACATTTGCATGTGAGGGAAATTATTTACAACATAGTAAATAAAAAAAAATGTTAGTATGGAGTGACAGATTTTCGAGCTCTTACTTTCCTACTTATAGAGCAAGGCAAAATAAGGCAGATCACAAACTCTTGTGATTTTTCTTTGTGTGTACCAACCTACTAGTTCTTAATCTTTCTTCAAGGTTCTCAGGAAACAATCTATTTTCTTTAAAATAACAAAAACTCCCACATAACCACCACCATTTGTCATGGTTGGGAAGATGAAACACCACATAATCTGGGCACACTGATAACAGATCAAAAAAAAAAAGCTGTTCATTATTCTGCAAACATGTCATGACTTGAAGATAACACAGAGTATCTGCTTCATGAATTTCATCATTTGGAACAGCTTACAAAACGCCATTTTCATGCGAAGTTGGCGGAACCTGCTGCTAAATCATGTAGTAGAAGGAGAAGGGTAGAAGGGGTCTGAGAAGAGTGGATCCTTTAGAACAGCAAAGCAGATGTCAAAATGCCGTACAAGATGCCATTAGGTAAAAAAGAAAAGGGCACAAGGTTCAGCATACAAAGCAGCCCTAATTCATAAACACATTACAGCATTACTGAGCTTTTTAACACCTTTTCTCAACAGACTATCACATGAACTTAACAGCTAAAGAAACTAATCCAATAAAATAATTCTTTTGGGCCAATACCTCAGCTCTAAGTGTCTGAAGTACTTACACCCGTCTCCAGAGCTCAGATTTACAGGGGTGTTTTGATGCACCACTGCGGGATCAACATGGATTCCAGGCACTAATACAGATTTAAGCGCCAGCCCGTGCCTGGGAGACCAAGCCTGTCAGAGGCTTGGCACAGCACCAAGGCAGCTCAAACAGGAGGGAGGGAGATCAGCCCACGCTGCAAGCAGAGGCTGGAGAACTAGATTTCAACATCCTGTTCCATTTTCCCATGGCATTTTTCTGCTTTCAGACAGAAAAATACTTCCACTGTTAGAAGAGGTGCACTGCAGTGAATCTGCAGCACATCAGTCAAAGAGAATTTTATGTAACTTATCAGCAAAAAAAGACTATGCCAGGGATGATTCTCTCTGCCACAGTGCAAAAAGAAAAGGAAAACGTACGTGAGACATGCTGATGTCAGAGATTGTTAACTATGCTTAGGAGTCTGCAAAAGCTCATTACACCACTTTCAGGGCTTTTAAAAAAATTTTCCTGGAAATCTGTTTTATCCATGATGAACACACACAACATAGTCAAATATATTTTCAAAAACTTTGGATACATATTATGGTACGGTCATCTTGAACTACTGGCAGGGGGCCACGTGTGCTGCTAGAATGCTTTTAACACTCATTTCAGAACAACTTTACCTATGAGAAGCTACTTATTCGTATAATTTAGAAATCCCATGCTCTTCTTGAAGCACCTGATTTTCAGGATACAGAGGAAAGCCCAGCTTGATGATAAATTATTAAGAAAGGCAACACATAAGCAGGGTGAACAAAAGCCTTTCTTCTTGCAAAATGTAGTCTGTTCTAAGTGCAACAGGGTTTCTTTTCATTTCTCATTTTTTTCTTTTTTTCTTCTTTTTTTTTTTGCAGGTTCGGGCAATGTATTCTAATGCCTCAGAAAGCAGTGAGGCAGTCATTCCAATTACATAGCACAGTCTGACTCATACAATCTGATGGAAAGTGTCAACATGCAGGAAATCACTTCCAAAATTCAAAATCTGGCTTTCAAAACCACTATCTGCCCCAATGAATTCTGTAAAAGACTTAAACTTTCCTGAACACATTCCTTGACCTTGGTAAATTCCTTCACCTTCTTGCTAAAAGATACATCCCTGCCAGCTGAGTTCACAATTAAGCCTCACACAAAATTCTTGTTTAGAGGATGAAGAATCACCAGATTTACTTTCTCATTTTCCAGAAATGCTTAGAGCTTCTATAGGAATTGATCTTCAGGGATGGCTGAGCTGCAGCTTTTCGTATATGCGATGAATTGAAAAACCTGACTTTACCTTAGAATATGGGCTTTTTTCATCTTCAGTTTGGGTGCACGCTGTGTCAACTTAGACCCAATGTATGTTCACATTGCACGAAACAGCTACTCTAGCCTTATGCTGGCTGCGTGAGTTCCTCGGACCATAAACCAGTGGAGAAACTACTCTGCCTGGTTTTAATATTTAAATATTCAAAATTCTCCCAGTTCTGACATAGTAAGAGGAGAACAAGAATGGGGCCCTATTTCCTAGGGGTTTTCCACAAACCACTGACATCTGGACTTCAGTGCAATTCCTAGAAGTTGGTTGTCCATTCTTCTGAATCAAGAGAGCAGCATAAGGGGTAAAGAAAAAATAGGATTTTAATTACATTGAAAAGATATTGGTATCCTGTAAGCAGCTGCATACTTCCAAGAACTATCTAAATTCGGAAATCAATACTTTTGTAACAAACGAGTTTCAAGAACATTTTGTTTCATTTCAGACAACAAAATGATGTAAAGCTATAAGGTACGTGCGACTGTGCTCAGAATATCCTGAGCGTCTCTCAGGATTCTGAGTGCACATGACATACTGTAACATCAAGTACCCAAGAACACTCCGGCTTGCAGCTTATCATCAGTTTTCCGTTTTCAGGAATAGGTTAAGACCTGGCTGAGCAAATTTCAGAGGATATACCTGATAAACTTACATCATATCCACTGTTACGGATTCCACGCCTGGGTCTTTCTCGAGTCACTAGAAGATCCATCTCCGTTTCTCCTGGGCTAGGACTGTTCAAAGACTGCCGGCTTCTGTATATCGAGTTCTTCATATGTTGCCTATAAAACATCAAACAAGAAAAGGGTAAAATGAAAAAAATATAAAGGAAAAAAATATTTTATCATCTTAAGTTTCATAAAAATGTCACTTTATTACAGAATGTATATGGAACTCCTGGAAATCAGTTGCATTATAAAGAGATTGTAAAATTTTGTTTACTGGTAAAGAAAGTAAAATTAAGATATGAGCATCATATGGCAGAGTTGCAGATGAAATATGTTCCTAGAAAATATCAGAATCCTTTTAGCATTAGCTGGTATAACTTAAATTTTAAAAAACAAATTAAGTAGGTGCTATTCCTAAAAATAGTAGCAGCTTCCACACACTCAGATGGGGAGCAGAGATTTTGGTCACAAATTCTGAGTAGGGAGAAAGAAGTAGAACAAGGCTCCATTGAAACAAACACTCAGCAAAGCGTGTGAGAACAGAGACAGGAGTGGGAGGGAACTGTTTGCAAGATGTTGTTTTTAAATGACCGGTTTTGTAACTGGCCACAACTTTTCCAATGTAATCCCAACTCTGTGGGATTAAACCTCTTCACGCACAGCTCTAAGACATCCCCAGGCACTGAGTTTCACTATCTTGAGCTCAGAAGCAAGAGGAACAAATATATTAACTAGAAAGATCACAGAATGGCTTATTTTGAAAGAGACCCGAAGACCATCTAGTTCCAACCCCCCTGCCATGGGCAGAATTGCCACTCACCAGATCAGGCTGCTCGGGGCCCCATCCAACCTGGCCTTGAATACCTCCAGGGATGGGGCATCCACAACCTCTCTTGGCAACCTGATCCAGTGTTTCACCACCCTCCGCGTAAAAAATTTCTTCCTAACACCTAACCTAAATCTCCCCTCTTTCAGTTTAAAGCCATTTCCCCTTGTCCTATCACTCTCAGACCATGTAAAAAGTCCCCCCTCCTGCTTGTAAGCTCCCTTCAAGTACTGGAAACCCACAATGAGGTCTTCCTGGACACTTCTCCCTTCTGAAGGAGCCCAACTCTCTCAATCTGCCTTCATAAGAGAGGTGCTCCAGCCCTCCGATCATCTCTGTGGCCCTCCTCTGGACCTGCTCCAACAGCTCCAAATATATCTTGTTCTGAGAGCCCCAGGCCTGGACACAGTATTCCAAATGAGTTTTACAAGGGCAGAGTAGAGGGAGACAATCCCCTCCCTCTCCCTGCTGGTCACCCCCTCTTTTTAATGCAGCCCAGAATGCAGTGGCCTTCTGGTCTAGCTGTATGCTAAGGATAGCATATAACTCAACACTTTGAATATTCTGTAGTTTGTCTGACATAATCATTTCTTTCTTTACTATTGATTATAAAAAATAAAAATAATAAAATTAACAATGTTTCATAAGATACAGAAAATAAATACTTAGTAATAGTTGCCAAATTGGAAGTTTCATCAAAGCTGTGTCTTTTAAGGCGTCTTATAGCGTATGCGGACATTAATTTTCTTGCACATATCACGGACACTCCTCCCATCACAGTTCAAATGTCATTTTCATTAATTAACACAATACTAATAATGTTGTTAAAACATAAAACATAAAAACATAATAACCTAATAATGTTGTTAAATATATCAAGTTATATTTGTCTGATCATGTTCTTTTTTCTGCTTTGGGCAATTGTACCATTGTACCACTCCAAAATACTAAGAGAGTAGATGAGGTCATCCAACACGTCTCTATTGCTTCTATAGTACAGGGACCTGATGATGTTCGTAATGAAGTAGCAGACCTTACAATATTCTGCGTGATCTCATGCCTTCTTTCCCTGTTTTCAATGCAAGAGTTACCCTAGTTTTCTCAAAGAGACCCACGAAGGCTTGCTTACACCAAAATACTTGTTTTGTATCATAAGCTGCATTCTCATCACAAACTGGGACCACTAGCCCAGCCTCAGTCACTGTGTTCAACAGATAACAACAAGATATGACAAAGGTGTAACAGCACAGATTTTGGAGTAGTGGACTTCTTCAGTGTCTGTGCTCACGTCAGACGGACAACTACCCATACTCATCAGGAGATCATGTGCCTTCTTTTGGAACTGAAAGCTAACAGTTCCCACCTAACCCTCACAGATTTGACTGCAAACATACTAATAATTCATTTTCCCAAGCTTGTACTGCCTGAGTAAAAAATAAAGAAAAATTAAAAACTGCTACGTTTACAGAGATTTTAGTGACCAGCTCTTAGAAATTCTCTGGGGCATCTTGGAGGTAAAAGCCTTGAGGTTGAGGCCAACAGGCTGAAAAAGGGTTTCAAAAGATCCAGAGAGACTGACATTCACATGAATCAGGAAGGATAAAGCATAGGACAAAAAAAGAAAAAAACAACAGTGACCAAATTTCATACTTATCATTAAACTAATTGTCAGATCTGATTTACTTTTTACGTTTCTACATTAAAGGTCTCAAATTCCAAACAAGATTTATGATAGGTCCGTTAACACTTGGTTGACGCAGTCGTGATGTATCTTCTAAGGGATTCAAATACACAGCTCTAACACATGCAGATTCTTGACCTGATTACAAACTATTAAGGAAAAACTCAGAATAGGAGGTATAATCAGAAACCTCTTTAAAAAAATGCCTCAAGACTGCCAATTAGCTCATTTACGAAAGTTTTACTAATGAGAAAGGAGGTATGAACAGTAACAACCGGCATTCAAATGGGTTAGCAAATGCCTTCTGGGAACACAACAAACATTTTATGACATGAATTTTATGGTACAGAAAACTCAAAGGAACCAAGAGCACAAAAATGTTTGTTCTTGAGCAAATCAAACTATTAAATGGTGATGTTTTGTAAATCATTTTTCTACAGCATTTCAAACAAAACCAAATTGCAAAGGTGATCCTGAATAATGCCATCAGCTGCATCTACCTTATCTCATACTTCGGAAATGCTATAACAACATGATTTAAGTCAGTGGAATATACACAAAACAAAAAAGTGAAACAGACTTTTTCCCTAGAAATTTTGAGATCCTTGACTAACTTCTAAACAATATTTTTAAAAAAAATAGAAAATACATTAAAATAGAAGTTAATTGCTGCGATAATAATGATACAAACAATTACACAAAGCAGAAAACACTGCAAATTGAATATTTCCATTTCACCCTAACCTAGATTACTTTAAAAGGATTTTTATTTCATTACTGAAACAGAATTGTATTGATTCATTTAGCAATAATTCAAACCACATTAACTTGAAGTTTTATTCAAGGTTTTCTTCTAGAAGAAGTATGTTGTTTTAGTTATCGTTCCTTTACTTAAAAACTGAAGACAATAATGCTGTGACGTGTGTGGTAGCACATCCAATTAAGCTCCAGGGCTCTGCGTGTCAGTTTCAATACAGACTTCAGAACACATTTGTTTGCAAAAAGTTATTAAACATCTCCAACATCCATAATGTTCTCAAAATGCTTAGCATCTTTACAGAAAAATGTGTCATAAATGGTTCTTCTCTCTCCCCATGTAAGGACACAGACTATATATTCAATGAGCAAATCCAGCCTTTTATGGTTCAGCCACAGAAGGGAATCATTCCTCTACAGTAGTACACCTGCCTTAGAGCGGTTTCTATCACGCCAGTGATCATTATCTCACAGAGACTATGACAGATTTACACAGTGCATTAGAAAGCACACGGGGGAAAAAAATATGTTTGGGAACCTTTCAGCACATTGGCACATGAACAAGCAAGCATTAGGATATTTAACAAAGAGCAGACGGTTAGCATTAGAACTTCATGTGCAGTAATTTTATCATTTCCTACGTGCCACATGACATAGCATAAACATCCAAAGTAATGCCTCAGTCAGTCACTAAATGCGCACCACAGCCATATCAAAATTTTTATTTCATTCATATCCTCATGACAGATAGCAGACAGAGCACAACTCCTGTGTGCTAGGGATTCAGTGTCTTAACTTCCCATTGCCTTTGAAGCAACTTATTCCTTACTCACTAGAAAACAGCACAAGAAATTGATGCCCTACGCACTTCCGTGGAGGTATAATATAAGATATAAAAATGTAAGAGCAAATACGCTCTTTAATAAGCCTTCTCCTCTTACATTTTCACCACCCCCAAGAAGGAGGCAACTGAATGCTGCGCCATTCCTCCATTGGGCCACACTGGCTAGGACTGGTGCATCTCCTCTTCTGAATGCATCAGCCTTTGTTTCAGGGAGCACCAGCACCAGAGCAGGTTCATCCACCTACTCAGGCAGAGTTAGTATTTATCCTGCCGTCTCATTTCTAAAGCAGGGAGACCAATAACAGTGGTATGTCATTTTCAAAGGACAACGAAGCATTTATCAAACTACAGTATTGTTATACCACATGCCAGCTTCATGTTACTGGTAATTCATCTGAATTAATTATGACTTTCTCTGTTGAGAACACAGAAGGTACACGCACATCCTTGCAGATATTTGGCAGGATTTACTGAATATGCGGGCAATGTAATGGCTGCATTCCCTTATGCCTACCGCTATAGTTACATTCAGATAAAGATAGTGCCAAAATAATAACACCACCTAACTTTGGAAAATAATTCAGATGATAACTTTCTGGCTCAGGTCTACTCTTCATGTTGCCAAAATAATTAAAACCACTTTTTCTATTTACTTGTAACAGTCCCTTCCCTTTTTTTTTTTTTTTGCCTTTCCATTTACTTCTTTTTAACCACATGCCAGTTTGATCAGATTACATGCTTTCATAAATAATCACAGGCTATATCGATTTTCTCCATGAAGTAGGAAGAATTGAGCAGCAAACAGTTGCCTCCTTAAGAACAGACCTTCTGATTCCTTAAAACCCCTGGACAGCAAGTTACCTCCCAGAGGAAGAACTGCATACAAAAAGTCTCACCTGCTCTTAGGCTCAGCAAATGGAGATGATACATCTGGATCAGGATCCAAAATGTGGTCAATTTCTTTCTGGTTTTTCTCATACATCCTTTTTCTGTCTGTCAGCCCCTTGCTGTTGTCAACCTGTGGGAAATCATAGTACCCCTTCCTCTTGGCTTTCAAACGCAGCTTGTTGCGGTAATGTTCTATATCGGACTTCTGCTTCAAAGCCTTGTTCACCTAAAAGGCAAAAAGACGTTTAAAGGACGGTGCTGGGCTGACTGCTTCCAAACAGTACGGTTAGAGTGTGTTTGATGCGCTTCATGTGTCATTTTACAGAGTGCTTTCTGTACCACACCACGCCATCTGTAAGCAGCGAGGAACTGCAAGTGAACAGAGTTGCTGCATTTTTTATGGCTTGGCAGATGGTTAAATAATTTTAGCCTAAAATCTATGTACCATCTAAACAGTGACTCAGATACACCCACTGAAGAAAAACACTGATTATGTTAGTCAGTTGCCATGACCCAAAGCAGCACTTGCTTTTGGGGATGCTGGGGAGAACTCACAAATGAAAATCGCTATAGGGTCCAGGAAGTACTGAGCCATCACCTCTGGTGAAACAAAACCACAAATAAGTCATTGCTGATGGCTGGGGAAGTATTTTGGTGAGATGTCATCATAGGCTCTTGTATGGTTATCTGAGAAATTTGTTCTTGGTCCCAAGCAGAAATACAAACCTAAAAGAAAAGGGTTTTTGGTCTGACCTGGTGCAGTTCACGTTCCTATGGACACTCCTAAGTATTAAGAACATTTATCTCCTGCTTCATATTGTTGGCTACAAGAAAACAAGTGATTTGCTCATTTCAGAGTCAAATTCTACAATCTTCTCACAATTTCCAGGAACGTATGTACAGAGGAGTGCACAGAATTAGGAATGTCATCCTACTGACTTTCTCTTAGAGAAAATAAACGTCAAATTCTAAATACGCCTTTCTCTGTGTTTAGAAACTATGTGGCACATCAGGGCTTAAAATACGAGCATGAAATGGAGCATGACACACTGCACTAATCCAGGCCCACATGGGAAAGCCATGACACGGTCTTATACTGTGTTTCTGGTGGCAGCACACAGTGGTGGTTTTAGAACAGCAGCAAGGAGATGCCGGCTGATCTTTGAACAACTGTTGCAGTGCAAGTTTGCAAACAAGAAACCTCTCCGGCTCATCCATCCTGTTTAAGAATTATATAAAAATCTCAATTGTTTCTAAAAGGATCATTCAGAAAGACCTACATATAAATCTGAACATACAAGTACTGGAGTCAGAGCATGGTTTTTAGTCACCGTCTTCATCTTTACCATCCCACCTTGTTCCCAGGAAGCAATTGTGCCCTCTGTGCACAGGCTGGAGTGCAGACCAAGCAAAGCCACGGTCCTGCTCTACACTTTCTCACTTCGAATGTGATGTACTACTCAGTATAGAAAGGTTAGATTAGAACCCAGATGATCTAATATTTCCAAGTTCACCTACAGAATTCACATGGATAAATATCTCGATCTTCTCTCTGCCTTTATTACTCATTCTCTTAAAATGAATATGATAAAACAGAAGTACATTGAGAAGGTAACAATACAGAATGTTGCCTCTTCCAAGGTCACATGTATTCACAGAGGCAATACAAAAAAAGATTTAAGTTCTGTGACCTCAAAGCCCACAGTGTCACTAGGGCTTGATACAGCATCAGAGAGAAAAGGTCCTACAACTCCCAACTCTAAAAGGCTTAAGATTGTGCCACCTTGGGACATAGCCAAGGAAATAGCTACAGACATTATTAGATGGTCCTTACCTCTCCATTAATGACAGCAGACTCCTGACTCCGATCTGACGCAGCATGAACAGCAGGTAGTGCCACAGGTTTGATAGCTATCAGCTGTACAGATCCAGAAGAGGTGTCAAAGGGGTCAATAGCAGATTTGGCAATGTTATCAAAGAGAATGCCTCCTTCCTCTTCATCGCTGATGGGCACTAAAGCACATCAAACATTCAGCATAAAGAGATATTTTTACTGCATGTTAAAGGTAAAATTCAGTGAGTGCATGCTTAGGGTTAATAACGTGCTTGGTACGCTTCAAGAGTGGATCTGGGAGACTATTACGCTGGAAAAAATCCCATTTGATTATAGATAGCATTATGCATTCCAAGGATTATATAGCACTCCCCCAAAAAGTTGGTTTCCAACATGCACTAATAAGATGAAAAAAAAGGGAAGAATGGCAGAGAAAATTTTATGAAAATAGCAATTAAAGTACATGTTTTCTTACATTTCACATGGAAAAGATGTTACACGAACACACACGGGAGCCTCCACGTGCTAAGGCATGTGTAGCTACTCCTGATCTAAACAGATGTTTATTTTTCAGTGTCTTACAACATAAAAGCATGATGTTCTCAAAATCTGCTGATTTCAGCAAAAAAATAAATCTACTGATGTTTGAAAGAGCTATTAGTTTTAAAAACGTCATTTGTTAAAATGGAAACATTAATATTGTGTTAAAACATGCTTAAGAAACTAAGAGCATCCAAGTAGTCCTTTTTACTTTGCAAAGCAGTACCTCCAGCGGCTGCAAAGTTAAACCATCAGAATTTGTTGAGACAGGAAAAGACTTTAAAATCTTTCAACTTAAATGTCACAGTGAAGCATCTCTATTTTTAGGTAACTTTCACATACAATCAGGCTCCTTCTCCTCCAAATTTTGTTTGTAAAGCTGCGCTACTTTGTCAGCTGTTGAATCTTAAACCTAACTTTATCCTCCTTTTGGAATAAAAGATTGACTCTAAAACACGAGCACAAATTCTACAAAGAGATTCTTGCAAACATTTTTGAATAATTGTGCTATTAAAGGGAAGAATGTTTGCTCCATATCCTAACTGACAGGAGAAGAGATCCTCTGCTAAAGAACAAAGTGGTCTGCTCTAAATTTATTTCCTCTGAAAATACACTCTGTTTTAATATTTAATCTCTGCACAAATTACAATGGACTTGTATAAGCTCAGCAGTTAAGACAGCCAATGATTTCGGTTAAAAAAATATTTGACAGCGGTAATAAAATATGAACCTAGTGAGTAAGCTTATTATCTTTCTGTCTGCATTCAGTGTAGACTGGAGCTGATGCTACCTAAGCTTTTTGAGAGCTATATGGGTTAAATCACTGTGTCATTAAATATTGTCCCTCTGACTTCATGGAACTGTCCAAATATGATAGAGTCTTTAGACTGCCTCAAATCCCCTCATCCCTCCCAGGGTTTTTCAAAGTCTGAGTCTGAATGCTTGCAGAAGCAAGAAGATCACAAGCCTGGCTCACTGAAATTAACTGCCGGGCTCCCGCTGACAACCATGCTGCCAAGATTTCATATAGGCAAAATCTGATGAACAAAGAGCTAAGTGCCTATCACAGACAGCACCTCAATAGGAATGCATTTGCATGGCAATCATTACAAAAGGGAAGCATGCACATTCTTCCCTCTGGGTACTTTGAATAAGCTCAGTTCTCACGGAAGTTAACCGATGCAATTTTGGAAGGCAGTTTTTTCTTTCTGTAATTCACTACTGAAACTTCCATGTTATCCTAACAAGCTGCCTCATCAGTGACAGGGCTAATTTTAAGAGAGGAGATGGTTAACTTAATTATATTTTGCACAAGCAAAAGTGGTTTCTCCCAACAATTCAGGTGGGCTTGGATAGCATCCCATCTGTGGTTCACATACCAAGAAGCTGCATCATCACTTCTCCCTTGCTACTGCCTCAGTGTTTGCCTGAACCAGGCATGGCAAAGAAGATGGCTAAGCATCAAATCACAAAATCTGACTCTTTAAACATTCTCCGCGTATCCTACTTCACATAGAAAGCACCGAGAAGTACAGCTGGTTACACCCCAGTGTTTCAGAAGGACTTAGCTTGCCAAGCACCCAGCTGTGATCTCCAGGCACTCACAGAGCATGGCTAGCTACCAATCCATGGGTTGTCTCCTCAGACCTCATTTCAAGATCAGAAGCCTGCACGTTTGCCAAATCAGAGTTCCTCTGGTTCTAAGACACAATTAAAAAAAAAAACTAAGCAGAGAATCCTTCGTAACATACGACAGCTCTTTCTGATGTGGTGCATGAACGCAGAAGGCACAAGTGTCAGCCTTCTCATTTCTCCTGCATCTAGTACACTGCCATTTGCATGGAAAAAACAGCCAAGTGGAACTAGAAATTGGAATCATGTTCCACCTTAGCTTAGCATTTGTTCATTAAATTGAATTTACAATGTAGAAGTATTTTTTCAATCGCCCTTTTTTCGCTGAAGAGCAGTGAAGAGCTTATGATCTGCAGTTACCGGCGTGCTGCTATGGTTTAGATTGGCAGTGAATCATAAGCAAGTGCTGTGGGAATTTCAATACTTGCTCCTATCTGTCTCTTTCAGAGAGAATTCACAGCAAGTGTTTGACAGGATTGAACCACAGCCACCCCTTAACTTTAACAAATCAACCAAAGGAAGCTCACAGAAAAGTGAAAAGCCTTGAGTGTTTGCTCCAGTTTGCACTCTTGGCAAGGTAAGTCCAGCCCCCCCCAGTGCCTCAGCTAGGTAAGTTGGATGATCACAGGAAATTTAAGGAAACCGCACAGGTGTTCTTGCTCCCTTGCTTATTATAATTAGCACACTTGCTTATTATAATTAGCAATACATAATTAAAGCAATGCTTTTAATTTCTTTTCTTAAACAGATGCACACAAACATTTCTATGGCTTCATTGCTTCTCCAACTCTTGCTTGCACTGCATGCATGCAGACATTGCAAGACTCAAACGTTCAGTGAAATAAAATGGAAAAAAACCCCACCTATTTAATCACCTACTTCAGAGTAATTTACCTTCTTTGAAACATCCTGTGCTAGATATTTCATGCCATGTGATTCACTGAGATTGAATTACTCTTCTTAATCTTTCTTTGACTGAAGTACATTAAGATTTATCCAAAGCAATCGTTCAGTCAGGCTGAGCATCAATCGCAATGAAGATCAGTGTGGCCCTGGGTTTTTGGAGATCAGGGCCATCACTGGAGGTTTATCTCCACACCACAGCAGCTATTAGTACACAAGCAGTATTAATCTAGCAAGTCTTAAGGCATGCTCTTCTCCACTTTCAGCGCAACTCCTCACTGTTTTCAGAAGGCAATGCCAGCAGGTGGTGCTACCCACTCATACCACTGGTGCTCCAGTGGTAGAGGAGCTGCTGAGAAACTGCAGCTCTGAACGTTTAAAAATTAGCCATGTAGGATATTCTGTTGTTAATGTGTGTATTAATTTATAAAAGAGAAAAAAGAAGTTGCTTTTGTCAGCCTAAATTTCAATACTAAGGATCCACAAGATTTCTTGTCTTGCCTTCCTCTCCCTCCATGTCATCTTTCCTTCCCTTTCCAAAATCTTCACCTGTGGACTAGGTAAACTTAGAGCAAAATACCAGGAAAAAAAAAAAGATGTGTTGCCTTTCTCAGAAGCAAAAATTTCACTGATTCTGAAATCCCCAGAAAAATGGCATCTTCAGAGGAAAAAAAAAACAATATGGAAAAGCAACAGCTGGGAAACATTTGCTAGCAGGCAGACATGCTCTGCCTTTTCTTAAGTCTTTCAATGAAGCCTTAACATTTACTCTGTATAAAGCAAATGTGAACATCATAACCATAAACGCAGTATGCAATCAATTCTCTGAGGAATGGAAGGGTTTAAAATAATACAAAAGCAAACAGAGTATATTAAATGAAAATCGTAACTCTGACAGAGAGAACTAAGTCATGGATCTGAAAAGCTATCTCATTAACAAGAAGTCTGTATTTGAGTATTTCAAACAGAAACCCTGGCTCCTTCATGAAAATTACATCAGTAGCAGGGAAATTTTCATTTTAGAGAAAATCTCTCTATATAGGAAAAAAATGAAGAAATCATCTAAATCGTTCTATATGTCGACTGACTGTCTCCAGAAAGATATGAACAAGAGTTTTTAGCAGTAAAGAAATATATGCTCCTGAAGGAGTTTTTAAGACTGGTTTCTTAAAATCAGTATCTGAATCTATTCAGGACTGAAATTCCTCTCTAAGATACTGCAGTATAACAGAGTACATTCTTGCGCGCACACACCTCATTTCCAGTACATACCCAGCAGTCATACAGTACGATTCTAAGCCTTTCATGAACACCACAAACACTACCTATTCTGAGAAAACACCTTGTAGACTAATAGAGAAAGCTCAGTAATTTCCCCTGGATCTTACTTTTCTGATGTGAAAAGTCTGCTAAATGCCAGGCCATATATGTTTTAGGTGTTGCAGCCCTGGATTTGGCAGGGATTCTGAAATAGGAGTTACCTAAGCAGGTGGTTTGAGCATTCTGAACTGACATTAGCAGTTCTTTTATGGAACAATGTACACAGGATGTCTACTCTTCCATTTCCTGCTTGCTCTGTTCAGCTTCTATGAATCAATCTTGCCCTTGTAAAGAGCAACAAGGATTTCTCTTTCTGTATTTATGCCTTCAACTCCAAACAAATTTGTCTTAGTTACTTAAATTTCATATTCTCTCATAACGTGTATTTGCTTTCTTCAGTGCTGACATACAGTGAAAGACTATAACCACTCAAACTGCCACTGAATCTGATGGCACGAGCATCTACGCGCTCTTAACATCATTCCCTGGATGAAAAATGCTGTCAGATTCAATTAAGTGGCAAAGTAAAGCTCATCCAGAGGGAAGACAAACTTGAATTAAGAAATGTTTAATTGCACAGCCACCTGCCGATCCCAGATCCTTCAAAGGTCTGTTACAACAGGCAGATGAACAGCACAGGAAGCCATCTTTCTTGCCCAAAAAACAAGCACAGAAAGCAGCAGGAAATAGTATTGGCTACATCTGAAGAACCAAAGGGTTCGTGTCACTAGCAGGATGCTATCAGGGTCACAGCACGCTCTATAATCGAAAGAAACAAAACAAAAGCCAGCAAATTGAATGGAAAAAGTATGGGGAAATACTAGATTATGTCACACAACCTGAAGTCTAAGGGGATTTTAAAAAGAATCAGTGCATAAAACTTCCAAGAGGCTCAAGGAGAAAAATAACTTCCCAAAACAAGGAATTTCAGCTGTACAAGTGAATTTTGTTAATTCCTCCCCCATCCCATGATCAAGAAATGATTCCAAAGAAGTCTAGTAGTATACTGGATGGGGAGGATAGAGGGGATGACGATTTAGACAAGGATCCCAAACAACACTTGTGTAAATGAAGCAGATGCCTCATGATAAGGCAATGAAGGATGAGAAGAATAGACTCTTCTAACTACATGACAAATTCTTCCAAGCACTCTGATTTGTCAGCCTTTTAGAGACAGAGACAGTGTGAAAGGGAATCATTTCCCTTAAAATCAGTGCATATGCTCTAATGCAATTGCCTTGGCTGCTCCCATTCTGAAAATAGAAAGACAAGAACCTCAGAGAAGATAGAACCTCAGAGAAGATAGAACCATCCCAGTCGGCTGTGACCCTCTAGAGTCACTAGAGAGCTTGGTTGCGTCACATTAGAAAGCCAACATTAAAGAACCAAAAACTGGCAAGATGGAACCCTTACCATCCTAACTGACATTTCATCCCACCCAGCACAGGATGCATCCTAGAATATGTCAGATCCTCAAGGTATCTCTATGTCAAAGCAGACTGCTACATCACTGCTACTGGATTCAATCGCTGTTAACATATTTCATTTCAATTTGAGTCGCTGCAGACAACTGCTCAGAAATTCTGAAAAGCTGGCTCTGTCACTGAGCCACATCAGACAGCGTGAAAAATGTGGCCCACACTTCTGTAGAATAAAGGAAGCAGTGTATCATAGCTCAGTGCAGTTACATCCAAAAATTCCTTTGATTTTAGCTAAGTTAATCATACAGCCAAGTTTCCCCTCCAGTACTTTGTTCCTACAGACATCTGATTTTCAGAGATCTCAATCAGATGAGCTACAAAGAATAGAAGGAAAAAAAATGAAAAATTATGACAGCTTCTGCCTGGACAGAGAAAACTATATGGTCTTAGGAAAAGCTTCTGATATCTTAAAAAGGAGTGAGGCCTTTGACTGAACTACTTCTGAAAAGTTAGATGTATTTTTAAAGACAATGCCCAAATGCCTGGAAGATGAGAAGAGGTGTTCCAGGTGGCATTCCTAGGAGGAGTAATGGAAGGTTTCTTACACAAGGAAGAGAGCAACAGAATGTCAGCACTTTCAGCTGCTATTTTACGAGGGCCTAACATCATTCAGGGAGAAGCAAGTGGCCGAATCCACATATGCTTGAAGAATTACAGCAGCCTACAATAAAATCTTTCCTTCCTCTAGCACCTCACAAAATCAAAGCAGCAAAAGTTATGCACTTTTTAAAATACATTTTCATTCTTTCCTCTTGTCCAAAGTAAAAAAGCACAACTCATCATCTTTTCGACAGGAATCTTCCTGTTAAAACAATAAACGTTGTTCAAGAAAAACAAAGAAAAAATGTAATTATCTTACAAAAAATGTGTCACTATTGTAATATAAATAGATAATTTATTCTTGTTTTCCTTAGGAAATAAGGATTTTTTCCTTAGAAATAAGGCTCAGCCAAAATGTTCTCCTGATCCTCCAGACTACCAGGTGCTTAAGCCAAGCCTGTCAGCCTACAGTGGCTTCATACTGGTCCCTCTCAGCCCTGACACACTGCATTTGGAGTCAATTTTGATACAAACCATACAGAGTTTATGTACTGAGGTAACATCCAGTGCTGTCATTTTTCTGTGTAACTAAATGTCAGCAAGAAATAGAATCTAAAATTGGTCTGTAACTATGGCAACTAATGAACCATTCTAACATGGAGTCCCCAAATCAAACATGTGACCATCAAGGGATTCATTCCAGTTTTAAGATTCTGCTTTTCAGAGAAGAAAATATGCAGCTTCTTTTGCTGACATGTGTATTAGAGGTGGCAGCCTACAATCAGGCTTGAGCAGGTTGAGACAAACAGCTAAGACAAAAAACACCTTCTTTCTTAAGCTGGAAGGAACAGCAGCCAAAATGTTCTACTGATGCTAATCACACTGGATATAGATATTTCTTTCCAAAATAACAAAATGCCAAAGATGACAACAGCATTTGAAATTATAGTATTGAGGAACAAAGCATAGCTCAGTGACAAAATGTAAAGGCTGTCTTCATTTATGTTTTTTAATTTCTACTTGAACAGGCATTTGGTATGACACAGCTCCAAAGCCAGAAATACATCTGCACACACATGTGAGAATAAATATGACGCCAGCTCTGTAATTCCGGTAAGGCCACTTCCTTTTCCATGACCCAATCTTCCTTCTTTGAAGCGGTTCTAAAATGGTTGTATTGGGGAACTCTCTAAAACAGTTATGCTTCCCGCTAGAAAATTTCCATCTCTTTCCCAAGAAACCACGTTTATTCCTCCTCATACCTTCTGGAAACTACCAGGTGATCCTTTTAACGGCCACAAAAATGAAGTCCCTCTAGAACTAGCTGAGGTACCTATCAGAAGGAGAGCTCTGCACAACAGGTGTTTCATGCACAGGTTCCTTCCAAGTCAGAATAATCAGACAGCAAGAGCTTATCTTTCTCCCATTTTGTATATACATTGCACTGTTACTTTTTAAACAGGTAAATCCTTCTCTTTCATTCTGCCATTGGAGTTCCAGATCTTGCTGCCAGCATGTGGTAAGAACAAACAGCAAGAATCCCTAGTATAAATGGAGTATGGACTGTTTTCCTCTATGGTGCTAGAAATCATTTAGCTCCTTTGCTGCTCCAAACAAGAAGGACTTCAACCACATTCAAAAAACATCATCATTCAGGCCTTCTTTTCCAGAAGAGAGAAGACAGAAGGTAAAATAAGCAAGGAAAGAATGCAGTTACCAGTTTTCCAGCGGAAATTGAGAAGTATATAGTTACTGTTATCAAATAAATTTCAAGCTAAAATGAAATCAGGATTTGAAATAAAGAAGCAGGATTGCCATGTATGACATGGAAAGGTTTCTTTAAAAAACAAGTGCATGCTCTAGATAGAAATGCAGTACAGCCCAGGATGTTAGATGTTAGGTTTTTTTTTTTTTTAAACAAGAAACTGGATGCTCTTACCAATTTTCTTAGAAGATTTAAAACCTAACAAAACAAAACAAAGAATACCATCACTAAATCATTTTGCCTACATGTGTAAACATCACCTGACCCTGCTTTTGAATATTAGCTTTCTTGGGTAAGGAAAAAAATCGTAAAAATTACAGATTTTAACTCTGGAAACCGTAAATGTCGTTGTCTTGTAAAAAAGACATACATTTGAAACGGTAACAAAGAACCTACAAATTTACTGTCCTTAAAAGTTAGAGCAATGAATTTTTTTTTATCTTGATTATGAAGGAACAATCTCTTTCAGATCAGTAAGAATACGTATTGTTACACGACTGGAGCAATCAGTAAAGTCACATGTCTATTAGAAAAAAGCATTGCAAGTAACAGACACATTAACAAAAGAAAAAGAACAACTTCTTTGTGTGAATTTGTAAGCCTGCATGAATCTCAGCAAAGCTGACTGAAAAACAGAATACTATATTTAAATCAATTATATAGTTCCCACAAGATGCAGTGCTCTGTGATACACGTATAGAAAGAAATGAGGACACTTAAAAAAAAACGTATGATTTTGCCATACAGAACAAAGGCCATCTCTGTTGCTACATACCTATCGCTATACTGCGCTGTATTTCTGCTAAGGCAGCAAAGCCTTTCTTTGCATGACACGTCTGTATGATGAAGATGCAATGATGAAGAGATGGCACAATGACACACCAGGATTGCCATTAGAATGCTCCACAGAAGCTACTCAGGTGACTTACTGGAGAAAGGAGACCTACATTTTTTCTTTATCTGAGTCCTCATTACCACACATACAGTTTTAACAAAGAAGAATTACAAATTTCTGTCAATGACAGTACCTGATGAGGTCAAATCCAATTTAATTCCTTCCCCTTAAGGGGAAGCGATCAGTTGGTTCAAACACAGTGTTTTCTACTTACATGGAAAATATAGCTATGGAAGCAAAGTCGTAACTCAGAAGAAATAAGCAGAGAGATTGACAAAAGAAAAGCAAGGAAGAAAGGGGACTGGATCCAGCTCTCAGCAGATGTTCCTGACACATCTCAAGTCACAAGTCACCACCATCAACCAAGGGCTTGCAAAAAACATGCTAAGAGCATCAGGAAAAGCCATCAGTAAGCACTAGTAACAAAAAGGTATGATAAGGAAGATTAGAGATGGGAAGTTAAAGCTCTGAACATCTCACACTTTCCAAATTAATTTTTACCTATTTAATTAATCGTCAGAGCAATAACGGAAATGAATATCCTGCACAGAAAAAAAGGTGTAAACCCAGTCCACCTAATAACCATCACTGCGCCATTAGTTTACTGATTGAAAAATAAATAAAACAATCACAGAAAACTTGCAACAACCCATGCATAGAAAGTAAACACCATGCTGCTTCATGTGAAAGCGAAAAATAATTACAGGCAGCAAAGGGCGTGAAAGCAGCTGCCTAAAGAAAATGCCTGAAGGACAGCTAAAGGTATTGGAAGATGGTTGTGACGTAGCTACTGCCGCTGCGGGTACCACGATGGGGCGGCTGTGAGCAGCTTTCACCAGCAAACACTTCTCACCGTTTCTTTTCCTGCCTTCGTCTTTTGTCACTTTTTGCGGTGCCACGACTTTCTGCGGGGAGCTCCGGCTGGAGCTGGGCTTTCCCGACTCGTTGCTGATGATGGAGCCGTTCTGGCTCGGGGACCGGCTGCAAGTAACCATAGCAACAAGGGAGGCTGTAAGTTCTTCTTCACAAACCTCGTTTCAAGGTTATTTCATCTGCACAGTTTGCAGCACTGTGTTTTCAGGTCTGATTTTGTACCAAAACAATACAGATTATAAACAGCATGCACAAACACAGTAAAAGCAGCAACAGAGTGACGGTAGGAAAGCACTGCTCCTCAATTAGTTCGGGGCTAATAGGCATCTTAAGTGACACCAAAAGCAGTCACTTCTCATGCACAGCCCCCACAATGACAGAAGCAGCACTGCAGAGGACAAAACTCCCTGTTATTAATTCAGTGTCTTTATGCAACTACAATAAAGAAGACTCTTGCTTTTATAAATACAGCTAAATTAATTTCTTCATTATTTAATTTGCATCAGTACACAACTATTTTCTCAGCCACAATGCAAAATTCACTAATTCCCTTCACATGTATGCACGTGTAGTGCGGTAAGGAAATTCTCCTTTTTACCTGTTTGCATTTCACACAGTTTAACCAGCACCATTATCTGCTGAAACTCCTAAGAAAATGTTCTCTTTGCACAGGCATTGCATCTCCTTACACTGAAAGTGCCCCGCACGGGCTGAGGAGGCAGAGCACAGCAGCCACCATCAGTGCTGGCTCTCAGCAAGGAGCAACCCTCAGAACACGCAGTGCACCTCTGCCTCTGGATGCTTTGGGATCAAACTTTCAGGTGAAGTTCTCTTCTTTACAGGGAGGGAAGATAATTGACTCTTAAAGTACAAGTCAAGAAAAATAGGCCAAAGTAGAAAAAAATCAAATTTGGTGCTACTCCAAATCGATGCATGATGTCAAATTGTTCCTAGAGGTGAAACTTGCCATCTATGGGACTTGTGTAGTTACTCATGCACCTATCAACAACTAAACATTCCAGATTGTCACAGATGGTGAAAGGATAATTTCAACAAGTTATATCTAAGGAGAAAACTAGACAGAAGGACTTTTCTTTACAGAGAGAAATCCAACTAATTCTACTGCTGTCAGAAAAACTTTATATCCAGAAATGGTATCAAAACAAAACCACGGTGAAGACCAGTCCATGAATTATGGCCATACTGTATTGCCAGGTTGAAATATTCATTTACCTCCTGTTCTGACTTTCCTATACATGTAAGTAAAGAGCATTTACTGTAGTCAGAACAAGGAGGGACAAGTATGAGAAACTAATTCCTAGGGACCCTCTTTTGAGGATAGCCTGAGTGGAAAGACATTTGATACCAGTTCTTCCCAGCTCCATGACTTCAGGAAAACTCAGCGTGCACTCTGCCTCAGCTCAGCCTGAGGATTTTCTCGTGAAATTCTACTGAAAATAAATATTCTTGTAAAGAAGAATTTCTCCCCTGTAGATCTACTTGTCACTGCCAGTGAAGAGTGCCAGCATATAAGTTATTCCAAGGACAGACCAATACCTGAAGAAAAGCTTCTCCACTTTGGAACAAGGAAAAGAAATAAGTATAGATAGCTTGCGCAATGATTTCCGCTGCCACAAAGCTGAATATTCATCTTTTTAAAGTGACCGTTGTACTTATTATCTGTGAAGTTTCCTTCGATGATAATATGAGAAGATATTCTGATCAGTTACCCGCCACTTCATGGCAGTTTGATTTAAATTGACCTTTCCAGACGGCAAAGTAACCAGGATGAAAGAGCAAATACATAAAGGTCAAGAAATATTTCTTCATCTTACGAAATCATTAAGTTACATCCCCAGACACAACACAGGAATGAAAAGAGACTGCATTTCCACATGTTCTCACTTTTTCCTCCTTTGGGGTGATTACTTGAGCAACTCTGAAGAACCATTTGCTAAGAAAGGCACGCAGAAGTATCACAGGTTCAGTACACTTTCATGAAGAGAGTAACTTGCCCAGTGAATTCCTGAGTCAATATTGCTAATCAATATCTGCTTTTAAAAATGGGCAGATTAAGTAGAGGGGGGAATTTCTACACCCATTCCAGGGACTGAGTAAAGTTCCTAATCACTTTTTTAAGATGATTAAGCAATATAAAAATTTACTTTTGTGTGAGCGTGTGTTTGTTTTAAAACAGTCCTAGAGAGGTTAAAAAACATTTTAAAGAACATTTTCTGCAAAGGCTTATCTGTGATAGCACAGCACCAGGAACCGCAGCCGGTGTAATGGTGATCTTCTGTACAGTTTCTCTGAGGATGATTCAGGGTAGACCTTACATGAAACTTCCTAATGGGAAAGGCAGTGAAAAAAATATTTCTTGAAGAAGCTGTAATGATTCCACCACTGGAAGACTTGAAATAAAGTTGAAGTTCAGGCAGGGGTATATTTGACCATATGGTGGAGTAGAGCAAGGGCCAGATAGGTTCCTGGAGGGAAGCTTCTAATCTGTGTTCAACCCTGAAGACTTACTTTGAAGAGACTGTAAACCTGAGAAACTTTACTTCAGAAACCAATGTGATCTAGTCTGTCCTTACACACACGAAAGCTTTGTCCTGCTATAGACACTTAAGAGTCTAGAGGTCTTTCTTCAGTGATCTAAATCCATGGATGTTTAGGGTTTGCTCTTCAGCTAATGGACTGATGCAATATGTCAGTAGAGCTAAGGCAATTTACAGTCAAAGAAGTCTTGTCTTTTGCTTCATTTGAGAAATGATTGGTGTTCATGCTCCAGATTCAGTGTTTATTTTAGATTTGTTTCTTGTACAAGGCCAGCACACACAAGAGAGTCACATTCCAGTTAACTCCTCTATTCATGTACAATCTGTGAAGACTTCACTTTAGTTTATCTTTCATTTTGCAGCAAACTTACACATCCAGTACAGACTACTGTTATGCCAAGAATATATTGTGGAGGAATCATCTGCCACACGTGGTGCCCGGGTACCAAACCTTACAGTTTTTCCTAAGCCATGGCAACATGTACCCTATTTACCCCTCAGCAAAAACACACAACTCCATACCTTTTCCTTGTTTCATTGGATTGGGCCGTTTTAATGGTGCTCCCATCCTGAGTAATTTCTCTCTCCTGGGAGGCAGGAGCATCTCTGACTGGAAGTGGAAGTATGACAGTCTCCTGAGTTACCGGTAAAACTTCATCTTCCGCTCCCTGCTGACCTAAATGTTGCTTGGCATAGTCAAAGCCTTGTACTGGCTGCAAAAACAAGCGGGAGAAAAAAATTTCCTGAATGCATCATATGTTAAAACAAAACTGAATATGCAATTTTCCATTACCTCTTCACTTGTTTAATTAAATAAGCTAGAGGTGAAAATGTGTAGATTGCAATACGAATGTCTAACAAAGCAATTTTTCTGATGAGATCTCATACATATTTTAAATGTGATTAATTAGTATTAAACTGATCTTGGCTAACCCTTCTTCCTGTCTGAGCACCCCCAGAAATTCCTTTGACAGACAATGCAGAAGTGAACATAAAGAAAGAAAATAATAAAAAGGAGAAAAATAAGACCATATAGAAAACTAAAACCTTTCTCCATGAAAAAATCTTCTGTTGCTAAAAAAAAAAAAAGTGGGAGCAATTTATTCCAGATCAAGACAAAGCAAAAAAGGCACAAATGAATGTTTCATGGGCAAAATTTTCCCCCCAAAATTGTTATTCTCAGAATAGTGAAATCATGTTCCCTCTGGCTTTCAAGTTGCCTGCTGGGAATGTTCTTATTGATTTTACTTGTTTCTCTTGGAAAGTGCCATTTGCAAGAGGCTTGCAGCCCTGGCAGCCAAGCGTCCTGCGCCCAGCCTGAAGCCACAGCTGTGCTTTCCCTGCTGCCTCCGCAAGCGAAAAGCAGAAATGACAAAGGCATTCTGGGCAAAGCAGCCACTGAAAAGTGGATTCTCCCAGAGAAATTAAATAACTCAAGCAAAATTTAACTTTCAAAAAAGCATTTTCTGTTGGGAAGAGAAGAACCTCTCAGACATTCCTGACCAACTCTGGGAAAAATACATAACATAAAAAAATGTTCTTGCTACATTCAACTGAGTTAATTTCTCCCCAAAAACAAATGTTCTTCATGAATTGCAAACACTATTTGTAGAAGGCTAAAAAACATCAAAAAACAATTCCAAAAATAGGTAATGCTGATTTTAACCCTCAAACTTATTTCGGGGAACACATCAAAACTAGACATTTAAAACTGAGTCGTCTCTCTCAGGTTCCTGAGTATTTTCATTCCAGAAGAAAGTCAGACCAATAAAAAAATCTGCTGATGGCACAGAAAAAGAATGAGCTCTGAAAAAAAGAAAAACATTTCTCCTTGTTCTGCCCCATACTGAATCTGGGCTATAGCTAAAAATACAGATAAATTTCATAAGCAATCTCAGTCTGAAAATGAAAAACTTGGAGCTGTCTTCACCTTAAAATGAATAAAAAAAGAAAAAACTTATTTATGGGATTCTGTATCGCGTTCCACATCTGCTTAAGCCAAGGCTGATGATTTCTAATGTGCTCAAGTACTTCAGAAATCATCTGATAAACAGCTCCAATGCATGAAGGAGATACTAATCGGGCTAACACTGCTCTGGGGAGCAGATGTCTCCACGCACTGGCACGATAGATCTTGCAGTGTATCAGAGAAAAGCCAATTCACCATCACTACCCCATGGCAAATCATGATGCCACCACTCCTGACAGCTTTCTGCTTGCCCTCCTCCGAAGGCAAGGTACCAAAAAAGCAGCCACTAGCTACCAAGGGAGAAAATGAGAAAAGGAAGTAGTAGCTGTGCAGAGACAGCTAGGAATAACTACTGCACACAGTCCTAGACAGTGATTCTTGTAACCAATATAATGCTTTCCAGCCTTATTATCTATATTAAACATTAGTCAAGACTATCATGGTTATTCTGCAAAAATAGGCAACAAAAAAGAAAACATGATTAAATCAGCTATTTCTCCATGCTTTTCAAATAGTAGAAGTTACAGCTTTTAATTCCTATTTTACTTTAAGAAAAGAAAAGAAACAGAAGAGACAGAATATGAGCATTTTTACAGAACTCTAGAGTCCCAGCTTATATGTGCCAAAAGAACAAAATAAAAGATTATTTTAATCTAAATTCTACTTACCACCATGTCTGGTGGAAGAGAAGGAAGAGCTGAAAAAGCCATCCTCATCAGCGGACATATTGCGTTAAATAAAATTTGATCTTGGAACCCTGCTCTGAGAAAGTCCACAGGAACAGATGGCTTTACCACCCCTGAAGGGAACTGGCAAGGCTGAATCACGATCAGGCAGTGCTAAGGCACAGCAAGCATAGGTGTCCAATATGGCCACAGTACTCAGAGAGACCGACGGAGGGGGATTTGAACATGGATTTTGAAATAATACATGATTAGATGATTAAATTACATTGGCCGGAAAAGGGTAGAATGAACATGGAGAAGTGTTTCTGGGACATTTTTCCTTGCAATGACTATGAAAAAGACACTGATGTTAAAATAAAAGAAAGAACAAAAAAGGGAACAAAGAAGAAGAACGGGTGGCTATTCCCTCCTTCTACATATATACCCACATACACAGGCAGTGTCTGTGTTTGTTTTTTTTTTTCTTTTCCATGCCCTTTACCAAATGGATAGTGGCTCTTTTCTCATGGCCTAGACTATTTGCTTTCTCATGTGGGTCTTAGTCTGCAGATCTTATCTCTGTTTACATGCAAGCTTATACTGTCATGCACTAAAAGAAACAAAAGATGATAAATCAGATTACAGCCTTTAAAAAAAGCATGCCGTGAATTCAGAAGCAAGAAAGGTAAAAGCTAACAAAGTCCAAAACCTCAAAGCAAAAACAGCATCTCAAAACAAAAGCAGCATTTCAAGAACATTAGAATTAATTCCCTTTAGAATTCCACCTATTCTTTTTTTACTATTTTTTTAACTTATTTTAATTTCACAACTGCAAAGTTGTGAAAAATGAAGAAATTTTTTTTAAAAAGGTAACGTTGCCACTTCCCTCCAACTTAGTCCTGATGTCACTGGTTCCTCGGCCAATTCACAACGGCAACAAAACAAAACACAATTCCTAAGATACTATAAAACACACAGTACAGGAGAGGTCATTTTTTAAACCCTACTTATTTAGCCGTCAGTCTGTGACAACAACAAAGTCATTCCTAAATTACCAGGCAGAGGCAGCAATCCTGCTGTTACATCATACCCCACTCTGCAGTAAGATGTTTAAGCTGGGCGTTTCATTTCCCCTCCGTGCTGTGTTCAGGCATCCTACCCGCTGACATGGGATGAGTGAGTCCCTGAAGGGCTGTGGCAGGCAGCTCTGCTCGGCAAAGAACTGCAGCGTCCCTCTGCTCACAGCAGCAGGAGGACTGCAGCGAAGAACAGGCTGCTCTGCTCTGCCAGCTCCCTTGGTACAAGGGAGCACCACTCAAAAACAACAGCTGAAACCCAAGGCTGCAGGCATCCCATGACATTCTCTTCCTTATATAGTTTACCGTATATTGAAAAGGTATATTTAAAAAAAAACATTATAAGGATATAGAAGCAAGTCTCAGGCCCACATAAACAAAATATTAAAGCTGTTCCTTAAATTAAAAATCACTCTGCTGCAACCCCACTTCCAGACCAGATGCATCACTGATCACACAGTCTTAGGCACTTTTCTAAGCAATGAAATATAATATAGAATCATAGAATGGTTTGGGTTGGAAGGGACCTTTAAGATCATGTAGTTCCAACCCCTTGCTTTAGGCAGGGACACCTTCCTCTAGACCAGGTTGCTCACAGCCCCATCCAGCCTGGCCCTCCAAGGAGGAGGCATCCAAAACCTCACTGGGCAACCTGTTCCAGCATCTCACCACCCTCACAGTAAAGAAATTCTTCCTATATATTCATTTAAAATGTGATGTAGATGTGACATCGTCAGCTACTTGTATTGCCAAACTGCGTGGAATGCAGCAATTACAGTTCAGGCAGTTACTGCTATTCCTGAGGTTACTACTTCTGGAATTAAAAATAAAAATGAAACTGTTGTTTTCAAAATGATCTTATCTTCCCAAAATACATTCCTTAGTCTTATTTTCAGTAAAAATGGTGAAATCAGCAAAGACAAAACCAGTCCATTTCCACCCTGCTGCAGGACTCATTTACGGTTGATATACCACTGTATACCATAAGCTAGATCTGGCCGAACCTTTCTGATGGAACCATCTTTGTGAAACTAAGCACAAATCCATTTAGCTTTCATTCTGAAAGGAATCACTTTCCACTTAGCAAATTACGTTATATTTTACTGAGTGACAAAACATCCCCAAAATGATCTGAAGATGCTTCTATACTAGCACTTCAGTTTGGATCGGGAGTTCACCTTTGAAGTAAATCCCCGAGTTACCTTCACTGCCCATACTTTGATTCACATCACACTACAATCTCAGGGCTCACAAGCCTTCTTACAGATGAAAGAAAAATAGGAAATGTACTCTCGAAGTGGGCCTGTTGCACTGAAGTTGCAAATGTGAGCAAATGTGCAATAAAATCTCTTGAAATGAGTGTAGAGGGGATGCTGGCAGCTCAGCCCCAACTGTTTTGTTCTGCAGATCCAATTCCTGTGTGACCACACTGACTGCTGGTGTAAATGCAGACTGAGGGAATAGGTTTCCACCTGATCACCTATATTACAGCCTTACTAATTCTGTCATCTTTGCAACAACTCAAAATCGGAAATTCTTATTCTTTTTGGAATGATAACTGTGGAATATTAAAACAAGTTCTTTTTCTGTCTTTTTCTTAAATAGAAATTTCACTCAGCAGTAACATATCCCACAATAATGACAGTTCAAAACAATGTACAAATTAGTCTCACTTTGCACTTCAGCTGGGACCTAAGATTGCATATAAGAATTAAGTTGTGCACTGTATTCACAGTATCCCCTAATAAAGCATGGTCTGTATTTTAGACATTTCGATGGGACATTATGCGATATTGCAGTGATATTCATGTTTTGTGTGTGTTTGAATATAACTTGTTTCAGTTTTCCAGATCTAGTCTTTAATCTACTTTGGTAATATCAGCTAAATCGGTAAGCATATTGGAAATGAAATGAAAATGCCTTTTATGTACCACTTTTGATACAGCCGACACCACCTGTACCTATCTGCAGCTGAGCTAAGATGAGGAGAAAGGACCTGTCATATGCATCATGCCTTCCTTCAGCTCTCAACCCAATCTACAATTCTCAGCAAAGCTGAAATCACAATAATCCCGCTGTCTGTAGCATTAAGAAACCGAAGACTTTTTTTTTCCCCATTTCAATCCCATACCAATGGAAAAGAACAAAGCCAACTAACTGAAAGGGTAAAGGAACAATAGAACTTACGCGCCCTCTATCTGATACAAACTCCTAACTCAGTTGGGCCTGCCTAAGAGCAACAAGGCAAAGGCATACTCTTTTTCATTACAGCGACAAAACAGTATTCTGTAACATTGTTTCAATCTGGAAATATATTTGATTTTGAAAAAAAAAAAATCTTCCAACCAATATTAGGCTATTAAGTTTAAGGAAAAAATAATTGCATGAGCCTAATCAACGATATCTCCAAGTAAATCAGAACGTTCAAAAACATCTAAGACAGAAAACAGCATTTGGAGAAATTTCCTGAAAAAATTCAGAGAACATCTTCTCTGAACTACCAGTTGGATGGAGCACTTCTGATTAGGACCAGGTCTGAACTACCGCCAAAGCCCACAACTGCAGCTGTTGCCACCTGCAGCACATAGGTGCAGCTCTGGCCGTGGGTTTGAGAATGAGATTCTAAGGCAGAAATGCTGCTGACAAGACCTAAGCGTGATATTCCGTTTCCCAGTCTGTAGCTCAACTTCATCAAGGAATCAGCAGCTGTTATTATAGCCTACTTAGCCCCAGTGGCAAAGTGCTTCCCAGCACTGGGTAACAGTTAACTCTGTCACTACTACCTATGCAGCAAACGAGAAGCTGTGAAGCAATGTGATGAGTCCTGAATAAAACAGAAGGGTAGCTGCTGTGACCAGAGGTATCAAGAATAGACAAGTGCAAAGATCCAACCTGTGATCCGCAACCATCTGAATTCCAAACATCCTTCAATTACACCTAGCAGAGAATCAGAGCAAAAATTTCAGAATGCAAAGAGATGTCTTGGACTTGCAGACCAGTCACTCACTTTAGCTCTTTGAGGCAGGTTCATCATGGTATCCGGCTTGAAGTCATTCTTGTTTTTTCTGCACAGAACTGCTGTAATGATAATGATGATAACCGTAACCACAGCAATGGGAGCCAGGACTGCTGCAATGATCCACAGGTTGTTTGGCGGGTTCTTCACCACAGCTATAGAAAATTGCAAATCAACTTGGTAAATTTTACTGTGTAAATTAAAGATGCACATTGCTTCCGATAGCACCTTCAACTGCCTCCAGAGAATGACTAGTATAAAAGGATTGCTAGTAACCTATCTATGCCTTTATGTTTTTTAAGTTAAAAAAAAAAGAATCAGCAACACTGTTCAATTCACGTATCTCTGCAAAAGCAGCATCAGCTCCCAAGTCAAGCTAGATGATGTTAGATACCGCCCAAATATTCATTTACAGAATAAGTTAATTTTAAAAAGTGGTGTAAGTAATACATTCTGAACTACTTTTCAAGACACAACCAGCTTATAGTAAGATAATACGTGTGGTGGAAGAATACACACAGAGTTCATGCCTGGTGTCACAGTCTTAATGGCCCTACAAGAATAAATTGGGTCAGCTTTTTCAAAGACAGTGAAGCTAAGCACGCTAACAGTTATTACTGACTCCAGCAGGGCAATAAGAAAATGTTTCTCTTGTGCTCTAGAAATATTTTGCAGATATATTAATAATGGCATCAGGAAAAAGGGTACATTGCAGAAATTGAGTGGTACTTAAATGCTTTTAGATTCCATTTCAGCAGAATAAAGTCTTTTAGTATGCATGCCCAACTCATACACATATAAGAGAACCTCCTGTTACATAAACCCCCTTACCATTATGTTTCTTTCTTGAAAAATACCAGATAATCTCCCTATGATTCTGCATTTTTCTTCAGTGAAATATTTTGTGGTCCTCAACACACTTTCTCTATTTATTTTCCTGTGCCACTGTTCGCTGGCATGGATAGGCAACTGTGAACATATCAATGTAAAATAGCCCTTTCTCTTTCCTTGGGGACTAATGCTTTCAAATGTCATTGAGCTTATATTAGCTGTCAGAGGCACACAGCATCTTTCAGGATCAGACTGAATGCACACCATAATGCTCAGCAGCAGTTACGAAAGCTAGCTGAAAGTGTGTTTGAAGGCTGAGCCCATTTTCTTTGTATACCTGCAGCTTTCTTGCAAAGCCAATGCAGTCTGCCAGGCCGAGCAGGAATAACACCATTATGTACCTAACAGTAACTGTATGCTCACAGACTCTCCAAAAAACCAAGCTGAACCCCAGGATTAAGTAACCTTTCAAGGTTCACTTCCCAATGAGCTTGTATAATTCTAAATAATGACTCTGAACACATACTTTAGGAATGAAAGAGCAGTGGGGAAGGAAGGAGAATCTGGCTTTTATCAGATAATAATAATAATGTTAAGCATAATGCTGTTGTGTGAGCAGAAAGTTATTGAAAAAATACAACTATTCTTTGTAGAGGATGCAGAAGAAACAATGACATTATGACAAAAAAGGACAAACATTTCAGAGTCCTGGTTTTAAACCCTGAATTCAGTTACTGGCTTCCAATGTTACCTTCAATAAGTCAATCTGTTGCTTATGCAACTCAACAGGATTTGGGGGGATTTTGAAGCAAGTTTTCATTTTGCTCTAAAACTCAGTCCCTCATCTATGAAATAGAAACATTCTTTTTCCTTTATTTTTGTTGTTATTATTCATGTGTCTAACCAGACTATAAGCTCCTGAGGGTAGATGTCTTTTCTTACCGCATTTTAGTACAGAACTTTTCAATCTGCTATAACAGAATTTACGAGCAGAAATGAAATGCACATGAAATATTTTCTTTAGGAACACAAAGGCTGACTATGAACACTGTGCCTAAAACGAGACAAATTGATTTCTTTCCTTACTGAAGTATAAAGATAGTTCTACCTCCTACATTTCAAGCACTCCAGTTTTGGAATCTCAGTTACCCAAGGTCATGATTTCCATTTCTGTACTTTTTTTTTTTTTTACAATACTGTATGCATGCTCAACTTTTATGAAAATCTGTAGATGAATGAGGCTGCCTCATCAGATCATAGAAGTACAAAGATTATCTGCAGCGGATGTTATGTAATTACCTAAAAACCCATGTAAGTAACAAAATTCCACAGCGTTACAAATCTGCTATACATTCTCTATAGTTGCTTTAGTAAAAACAAAGCTACTAAACATTCTCACTGAAAACAAAGCAGTTTAGAATTTAAATGCTAGGCTTCATGGAGGCAGGAATGGATATCTGTAATTTCAGTCCAATAAAAGTCAATAACAGACCATGATCAAATCAAGGATCAGGTACAATATACAGTTCATTCCCTGGAAATGATACCATACTTTAGCCTTCTAACTCAATCATATGTTTATGGGTAATACATCAATTACTTATCAAAGCGGGTCCTTCTTTTCCCCATTACTTGTAATTATTTCAGTATCACTGCTCCTTCAGGCAGAGAGACGGCTGAAGTAATGGCCCCAGAACATCCCATTTTACATGCTGTTTAGCCAGTAAGGAGATCCAGTATGGAAATCCACTCTGTAAGTTTAATTTCACCTGGATCAACACCTCAGAAAATTGGAAAGATTCAATTAGTTGAAGGCATCAATTCATACGTTAAACTGTCTTTGGAAGAAAAAAAAAAAGATTAACAGAGAAATTTGAAAAGGACTCTTACGATCAGCTTGAACTTGAATCACATAACCAAGTGTCAGGGCCATCCGCTGGGAGTCAACAGTACTCAAAATTTTGGCAGCTGCAGTGCCCAGCAAAGGCTTCCCATTGTATAAAGTATAGTATGTTAGTTCAGCTGGCTCCTTGGGTCCCGGAATTCGTTGGATTTTTACCATCTTTCAGGAAAAAAAAATGAGAAAATGAGAGAAAAAGATCAATTGTACTTGTATCATATCATTGAAAAACCAGCAGGAAGTCACCTGAAGGCAGCGCATGCAGAACGTCAGATCTGATATAAGCATAAGCTGCAGGCAAATATTATGAGAGGAGCAGGGTTTCCCCTCTACGCTACAGTCTACTAAGATTAGTGAGGACTGACTGCCTTCATGAAAATCCTTAAACATAATCCTAATGCAAAGGAAAGGCATACAGTAAAAAGGAGAGGATCAAATGCTTGGACAATACAGTCCTCTGTAAAGAGAGAACTCTTGAAATCTGTCCTAATGTTGAAAACTACGCTTCACTGACACACTGCAGCTGAAAAATTTCCCTCACATTTTACTGCCATTTTCATTATTTTTGATCCCAGACTAACAATACAAAGAACTGTGCTTGCTCAGTTTTATTCAGGAAAGCACCAGCAGAATTTTGAAATTGTACCTCTGCATTTCCTGAGATTAGAGGAAGTGTCAAACACTTTGAATGACGAGAGCAGAAAGGAATTTCGGGATTCTTCTCTATTGCATAATAACCTATTAGATGTCATATTTTCATGGAAAATGTTACAAATGTTCACGCTACCAGTACGTAAAAACGTACTCCTTTTTCAGATTCTTTAAGTCAAAAAATATACAGAATTGTGGGCAAAGAAAAGTGGCCATTAGTTTTTATGTCTCTCAACAGGTAATTCTTGAAAAATAACACATAACTAAAGAAAAAAGCAACAGCTTGTCATGAATTTCAGAAAAGAGCCTCTCTCTTTGAATCCCCCACAACTAGCATCATTCGGCTGAACTAGCGAGAAAGCAAAATAAGACCGTTTCAAATAAATGAATGGTAAATATTGCTACATAGTAGAAAGACGATTAATAAATTACTCAGGGCTCAGATGTCTACTTCATAACGTGATCTGTGGACATACGATTTGATGACTAACCTTGTATAAGGACTGCTTTGCATATCTTTGCAACAAAAAGGTAAAGTTCTGCCTGCATTGAGTTATCCCCATGATGGAAGAGCTAAGAAACGCTTCTTTCCATACTTAAGAACAAAAATCAGAACTACTCATTACGTTGAATAAGAGACTTTATGCTAAAATATGTATATTGTATCAAGCTTCATAGCAACCAAAAGACAAAATATTTATTGACACTGATTAGCTAATTGCAACTCTTAAAAGATGAGAGGCATAAAAACATGGCTGATTTCAGTAAAAGGAACCTGTTACTAATGCCACGTGTATTGCATGTGCTGCTTCGGTGCTTGTGAAAAAAGACAGGAAATCTCAACACCGTTAAAGAGTTTTCCCCACAAATTCAGGCAGCGTGCATCCAAACAAAGCTCTTCAGAGAGGACGTTTAGGTGCAGCTGATGTCATACTAATCACCTGCACAGTGTAGCTGCCCACGGTGGTGGCACGTTTAAAGCGTCTTCCTTGCTGATGGGACATCATGAACAGCGGGGCCAAGCGTTGCTCCATCAATCTTGCAAAGCTTTGATTGTTCAGTCCCAGTAATGTAATATCAACCCCTTGTATAACTGTGGGAACGGAGAAAATCACACGTCAGCACATCTTACACGGGTAGATTAAATAACACATGGTTTGCAAGGCCGTTTGACAGGCATGTACCAACAAGCTTAGAAGAAAACTAACTGGACACTGCTCACTAGAGTTCTGCCCTCTCAGTGATTCCCAGCAGAGATACAACGTGCTTCTGTCTTACTCACTGCACTGTTCTTCTCAGATAATGCCAACGATGCTTCAGAGAATAAAATCTTCCCACAAAATTCCTAAGCCATTTGCTTACCAAAATGGCTCAGAAAAGCACCTAATCCATAATCTCCAATGTAAAGGTCAGAGAAAACCTGTTTGGGAGCTGTCTGGTTTTATGCTTATCAAAGGAACAGCCAGATGCTCCCGTTAAGCAAACAGCGGGGCTTTTTTTGCCCAGCAGTTTTGAAATGTGAAATTGGAGTTCTGCACAATTGTTTAAAAATATTAATATTTGGGAACACTGATCATTGAATAGTTATTTCCTAAATGCTAATGAATGTAAAATACACACTAAACTTACACAGAGTTCAAATAAGTGATACAGCATGCTAATTACATTCATAAATATGTATGATTTGACAGTGTTATTGAAAAATTCAATTGGGAACATCATGAGGGGTTTTTTTTGTTTGTTTTTTGAAAACAGTATTTCCATTGTAATACCAACAGTATTCCATCACAGTAAGTATGCAAAGGCAAAAAAAAAAAAAGGCAAAAAATGGAGCATCAGTGGGGGAGCTGGACTTCAGAGGATAATCATCTCTGCATAAACTTATTTTTAACCTCAATATTACAAGTAGATGTAACAGGCACCAAGTCACACTGGATACTGGAAGCAGATTACAGAATTTAAACCATTTCACATCAGGCACCTTTTCCTTTACTCTCCTGAGCATTGAACAACTCCAGCTACAGACACACTGATAAGGCTTTGGGATCTACTGACTCCGAGAAATCTGGGAAAAAGGGTCTTGCTCTCCTGCTCACTTAGCACTTCTTAAGTCAAAACATGTCTGAACGAGAACTTGATACCAGTGAAATGATTTTTTTTCCTGTAAACAGAAAGTTACGCATTTAATTTTCAGGTAATAAATGCAAAAGCTCATAGACTCAGACACAGGAAGCACATCCTAACACACTTTCATTGGCTTAACAGACGACCTGTTTTTTCTTCCTGGGTTTTGTCTGCAAGCCTCTTTTGATTTCAGATTTAAATCCAAGTCCCAGAAAAAAAACAGCTGTGTTTTAATTCTGAAAATAGCTGTCCTTATAAGTGCTTAAACCCAAACTGACACAAATTCTGAGGCAAGCGTTGGACGCAGGGGAGTTCTCCGCTCAAGATGACAAATAACAGTCACGTCCAAGAGTAACTTTTGATACATTTATCCAGTTGAATGCAACTCAAGCGTTCAGTGGGCAGCCATTTATTTTTATATAAAATTACTGTACGGATGTGTTTCTATAATTGAGTACGATAAGTTATTCTCTGAAATGCATGGAAGACAGAAGGAGACTACAAGTACCTGTGATCACCCAGTAGTCTCTAGTTGACTCTGAGACATCGAGGTTTGGATACTCCAAAGCTTTAAAACAAAAGCAGAAATTATTTCATAGCATTTCAACATCTTACACATTTTATGTCCCTGAACAACACGGTTACCCAGACATCGATAAGTAAGATTGATCTATACCTTTTCTATAAGGATAGTTACATAACTGCTTAACTAAGGAAGATGATCAAGGGGTTTAATTTTCAGGATTACAGTTTCTCTTCTGTCTGAAGAAGGACATGAAATGTAAACAGTATCGGTGCTGCTACGCAACACAGAACATATGAGGAGGCTCAGGGGAGACCTCATCGCTCTCTATAACTACCTGAAGGGAGGTTGTAGTGAGCTGGGGGTCAGCCTCTTCTCTCTTATAACTAGTGACAGGACGAGACGGAATGGCTTCAAGTTGCGCCAGGGGAGATTTAGGCTGGACATTAGGAAATGCTACTTTTCTGAAAGAGTGGTCAGACGCTGGAACAGGCTGCCCAGGGAGGTGGTTGAGTCACCGTCCCTGGAGGTGTTCAAGAAACGTTTAGATATAGCGTTGAGAGACCTGGTTTAGTGGGGTTATGTTGGTGGTAGGTGGATGGTTGGACTAGGTGATCTTGTAGGTCTTTTCCAACCTAGCTAATTCTATGATTCTATGATTCTATATCTTCTACTGCCAAAATATTTGCTGGTACACCTTCTGTGGGGAAAGCCAAGGATTGCCCATTACTAAACATAATATATGACATGCCTATCTCCATGTTATATACATCTCTGCTGCTTTCTCTATGTGAGTAATAAACGAGAACTTCCCATGGTCATTCTGTGATTTAATCCTTAATAAGTCAAACCACAATTTAAATCTAAAATATTAATTAAAATACACAAGCGTCAGCTTCCATTAATCAGAATGCAGTTCCACATGAACTACAAACAAGATTAATAAAACAGTGAAAATGGCTTAGAGCGGGCTACAGGCACACTGAAATCATGACACGTACCGCAGCATTTATGGTATTACTACTATACGTGCTTACAGGTGTGACAAACTAATGTTTGCTATTTTGATGCTAAGTTCTGCATCTCAGAAGTGCATTAAACTGTGAAGCTTAACATGTTGCTAATTCTTTATACACATCAGGTTTTCTTTCAGTAGATTTCTGCAAGGTGGAAAGCATTATTATTTGGAGCTTATTTCAGAAAATATCCGTGCTTTCCACGTTGATACACCGCTATTAAGTTACCTTGATTTTTTAAACTCCACAGTGGTTGGAAATAGTAAACACTGTACAATATCTGATTATGCACCGTAACTGCTTCTGAGAAGAAATTTCACTAAGTCCTTGAGCTGCACATTTCCATGACAGCCTGTGAGGGCTCTGGAGGAGCTGCCAGAGTCTAGGGGGAAATAGCGGGCTCTGAAAGCGACAGCAACATTTGTCTGATAAACTGAAACCACTGCACCACCACATGAATAAGCATAAAACACTTTTCAAAGCAAACATTTTCACAACACATGCCATCAGTCTGAAGCCATAAATACTACGCGCACATTAAGATCACGCATTCGCTGTATACCTGCTGTGCTGGGAATAGAAGCAAGAACTCCAGAATGAAATATAAGCCATTACTTGTTCAAGGAGCACTTGCTAAAGACTCAGTTGGGTCAGTTCATCACATACAAGGACTGGCAGAGAACTGCAATACCACATGAGACTCTTCCTACATGACAAATGCCTTCTACAGGTGCTGACTATCAAGCGTATGCCTGCACTGCCTTTTGCAAGAAGCACCAACTAGTGGAAAGTCTGATTTAAATTGAAAATACTTCTGTTGCAGCAGCTGAACTCATCACTATGCATTCTCACCTACAGTCATCTGGCTGCAAATATCTGATGTGGATAGGTAATGTCTGCAGAATAATATACAGTCCTTCTTTTTCAAATATCTGCATAGTCACCAAGGTTAACTATGATTTCCACCCTCCTTGCACTGTACCCCACACACTTGCAGGTTAGGCAAGTATCTGAAGAAGAACAGCATGAGACAATTACTCCACTGCTGGGCTGTTTGTAAATAAGATATAATTGCCAAACAGGTAACTTGCACTTTCGCCAGTGCTCACTTTTCAGTTGTCTAGTTCTAGTTCTTCTCAGAATCATAATAAACAAGCGCCGTATTAATTTCATTTGAAGCTACAAATCTACTCAGTTGAGTAATCTGATCCTAAATACGTTTGGCTCTACTCTCCCACGTCCAATCATTTCAGTGCTTGCAATATGAAAAATTACAACTACTCTGTCGATATTACAGCATTATCAATGACTTCGATGGCTACCAGAAGCTTAACCAGAACTTTAGGGATATTTGAGCACAACAGATAAAATGTTTTAAGTATCACATGAAGACACCTAACACTGAGATCAGGTGAAACACGCCCTTACTTAACCAGAAACTACTGCGATACACAAGTGTACCTACTAGGTTTATTTACTCTCACTTCCACTGAGACCTGATATCTTCCAGGGCATGGATAACCTACAGCAGGCTTAATTACACAGACTGAATTTACAAAGCAGATAAAACAGAAATCCACATTATCAAATGTTTCATCTCTTTATTCTTTCTAGAGAAGTTAGCAAAGTCAGAGATCATATATACCATACAGGCTACCCAGATGTACAACTTGATCTAGCTCTTCGGACCTGTGACTCTTGACAGTGGTGGAAATGCGAGTGAATAACTGACGCAACATTGTAAACTGAGTAAGAAGCTCAGCAGATACATCAAGGACTTTCAGAGAACAGGTATGTTGGTAGAGCTCACCCACTAAAGGAACCTGGTGGCATGCCACTGAGTCATGCTCCTGGACCAAGCACTGAGGGCTCAGTCTTTTAAATAGCAAAGGGCTATGCTGAAGATGAGCTTTATGTGTTGGACTAAGTTACTCTGAAACAGCAAACTGGGTAGATTAGGTTTTAGTTCATACACAATTTAACTTGGCCTGGAACTGAGCACATGTTTTTTTTTTTCCTTCTATACACAACTGAAGTATATACTGATTTCAACCCCGCCCCACCCCCCAAAAAAAAATCCACAACTTTTAAGTCCCTACCCACTTGTTTTTCTTAAAATAATTTTTAAAAAAGAAAGTTATCATCAAAATAAACTACTATTTGTGAGCTTCAAGCCTAAGGTGTCTGCAATATAAAAGCTTGGTGGTGGTTGATCTTACAGGTGTGTGTTGAGAAGCACGTACTTACACTCTGCAATGGTGAGAGGTGGGTAGGTCAGGTAGAAACCCACCAGCTCAGCTGACAGCTGATTAAGAAGGTTGCTGGAAATAGTGCCATTTAAAGTTGTGCTTTGATTGTTGACTACATAAAACAGAGTGACAGCTTGGGAGACTTTGGAGGTATTCAAAATCTGAAAAAGAGGTAAAGAAATAACATGTAGTCTTGTTTCAGTTCAGTAAAAAGAAGAAGAAGAATAAAAATAAAGCGCATACAGAGTTACTGGAGCAGGCAGAAAAGGTGCCTGAATATTCAGTAAAAATATAAAGCTGGAATAATATCTTACACTTAATCTCTATTTGAATTTCAAAACAGTACTTTTCCTATAAATCTTGCATTTATAAGTTTTCCTCTGATAAACAGAACTATCTCATTTCAGAGGAAAGCATAAACTTACTGCCATATTGGCTGTCAAACACATTAAGTTGAAATATATTACACTGAAATAAAAGCACACTCATAACAAATAATCCAGAAACTTTAGCAACGAGCACTGGCAAAGCAGGCAATGTTGTACCTGAACTGTTAGGTTGTTGCTGGTGTTCCAGACCTTTCTCTCAGCATCCTGAAATGCTCTCTGTAGCCTTTGCTCCATCGTCTGAACAAATTTGCATGACTGTATATTATCCGTTTGACTCACAAACTGCAGCTCTGGAAAAGGAACAATGCATTTGCGTGTAGATGAAATATGTGAAATATGCTTAGTTGCATAACCTCTGTGATGTCTGACAGCAAAATCATCAGTCTACAAATTAAGCAGGTAAAAACAATGCCACACAAGACCGTTTTATGTCATTTAAGCACCACTCTAAACCAATCTTAATTAAGTAGAAATATAAGAATTAAGAGACATTACTTAAAGTGGACACTATCCACAAACAAGTAGGGATCATTTCTGTACTATTGCATAAAATGGTAAGACCAGCACACTGCATGCACATTTACTCAAAGCCAGGCAATAAGTGAGAGTCATACTGAAACAGAAATTATACTCTAAAATCTTGCAAGCCATTGGCTTTTACAAGATACAATGAATTCTAATATCGATTCTCGTTCTGTTTGTGCTAGGAATATATACTCAATGTAACTACAGTATGCATGTGCACATAAATCCATAAGAATATATAACAAGCCTTTTTCCAATTGAAATTGTTGTTTTACAGAGCTGAGGCAGTGATTCGGGGACGCAGCATTCCTCCTAAACTACCAGCAGCCCTGCTAGCACTGGAAGCATTGTCACCATGCAGGTGAAACCAAGGCGCAGGCTGTCTTGCTGCTTCTCGTTGTGGTGTTGCACCGGAGACCAGGGAGGAAGCAAGACAGCAGAAGGAAGGACAAGCACCACCCCTCTGCACAGGACATCTAACAAAGCACACAGCTATCAGCCTACGCAGGCCATCACTCACCCGTCTTCAGCTGGAAGTGGTACGCAGGAAGGGGCTTCCATGGCATCGCCAGGGCCACAATGGACTGAAGACTCAGTACATGCTGTTTTAAGTCTGCTGTGGCATTGCTAATGCCATAGGCAATTAGTCTTTCAATTACAGCAGCTGGTATAAAAACCAGTCTCCCTCGTGTAACATAGTAACCAATAGTGATGTTACTTGATTGCTCCAGGATTTCCACCTAAAGAACACAGGGAAACAAGTTTTTTTATTATTTTAGATTGCAAATACAGCCACTGTTTGATGAGTCATCTCATTCTGAATACGGCCCACTTGCAGGGCTCTTGTCTGTACAGGACCAGCACCACATCTGACATGGGATCCACAGAACTGCTCGGGGAGCTTCAGTTCCAGCCCATGCGACATGTCCTCTCCTTTGAAGGAGTACTGCATTGCCATGACAACTCACATCTCCAATTTAGGTCAAGGCTTCATTCACATATAGGTAAAAGGATATGCTCTCTTTTATGAGCAAAATTACTCCTTCTCTTCCCCCTTCCTTAATGAGTATACCTCATATAACATCTTCAAGCTCAACACGAACTGCCTAACAGGAGTGGGAATGTGTGTTCTACAGAAAAGCACCCCAGCAACCTGTCCTAACGCTCAGCTGCAGAATTTCATGCAATTTAACTGGAAAGCAATGAACATGTCTCCCTCACTTATTTTCAGCAAAACATGCTTGCTCCTTGCTCAGGATTTTCATCCCTATGGAATTGAACTTGTCAGACACTCAATTTTCAACAGGAACGAACTGACAGCGATGACACACTATTTACTAGCCCTACTTCTGGAATTGATCAAGGCTAAGAACAGCAGCACTTGGCCGGCTGCTAACCAGAGTCATTCCTAAACTGCTGGACAGGAAGAAACTCCATTAGTTGCAGTTTCCCAGAAGATAGCTAAAAGAAAGTTGCATTTCTCTCTTCAATTTTTTTTTTCAAATAAAATGCCAGAAATTTTTGAATGGTCCTTGTATTTTTAGAGTCCAGAGCAGGTGTCATCTACGCCTGTTTTCCATAAGAAAAGCTCAATGCTTCTCTCTAAGACACTTTCTACATTCAGAGCCACCACTGAAACACAGAGTTGCAGCCAGGTAGAAATTTTAATCAGTCTGATTTGAATTTGCATTAAAAAAAAGGCAATACTACAGTTAAGAAATCATCATGCTCTGAGACCCAAAACCAAGTATACACAACTGCCTACGTGTCAGAGCTAATTTGGACGTGCTGATGTATTAGGTACAAGTGAGGAAGCAGCCAGGAGTGGTGGTCAGAGTCCCATCAGCCAATGCTGGAATACCTGACACAATCTAGCCCACCAACTTCCTTTTACTATCTACCTCTCCACAAGGATACCTGCTATTTGTCTTTGACACAGCCTAATCACCCAGACGCATAAAGCTTTCAGGCAACACGTAATTACATTTGTAATCACATATTAGGAATGAGATGGCATAAGATATAGGTGCTGATGGGAGGAACAATGTCACGAGGGGCTACTTGGTAAAAAGGCGGCATCTAAATGGAAATAAATACGCCCATGCCTGCAGCTTATAGTAACATTGCAGCTACTAACACAAGAGCCACTTAGTTATAAAAATTTATTCCTCTTCTTCATGCAGGCAAGTCAGGCACGTTTACCTGAGTGCTGACATTTTGGTTGAAAGCTTGTCTCAGCGCTTGGTTAAGTCCTTTTGTCACACTCTCCTTGAAGGACTTGCTGATCATCATCCTCCTCGTGTTCAGAAAGAGAACTACAAAATAGCAAAAGCTATATGTTAGTGTGAGGCATTAACACGCTATTGTTTGCTTTTTCAATTCTTTTGCGTTGGAATAGCTTGGTGGAGATCGCAAAATAAGCTACCTATGACTTGCAGCAGCTCCAAGGGGAGTAAGAACTGTTGGGCCTCAGCAGCGTCCCCAAGGTCACCACTCTTCTCATGACAATAACCCACTGCTCCAGAGTGCAGTCAAACACTCGTGATTTCTTTAGCAACAAGACTTTGCAATGCTGCCTTTCTGAGGGAGGTACGATGGTGTTTGACTGCCTGTGGATAGACTGCTGCAGCCTTCCCAGAGGACAGAGCTGCTGCTACGCAGGCAGTGTTCCATAAAGGATGAGCAGCACTTAATTCCTTCATAGACAGAGCTAAACAAAGAAACAAGTTACTCTGCTGCTACAACTGCTTGCAGTTTACCAACTGTCTGTACACTTCATTTACTAACATTTTCAGTAGCTTTTTCTTTTTCTCTTATAATTTGCAGAGTTTTATAGCTACACTATTTTCACTCATATATTGCATATGTGCTACTTCTATCTTTACAAATAATTATTGCATTCATTAAGCTAGTGATATAAGTATTAAGCAGCTACTAAAAACACATTACGTTCAAAAACCATTTATTTCATTGCCTCTCAATATCACCCCAGCATTATATATATATACATATATATAATATAACCTTTCACAATTATTCTTTGCTCCTATCTTCTAGACACGCACATTTGCTGGTGCTGCCCTGTGCTTCCATAAGGAGTTCACAGAAAGCCTGAGCAAGGGCTCTTTGCAGGCCTGTTTAATTTAGGGCTGTTAAAGTTAAGGAATAGCTGTCTGCAAAAAAATCACTCTTAGAGCCATAAGAAGGTGTTCTACTCTTACAGAGAGCTCAAAATCCTCCCATTTTAATTTGTACAACTTTGAAGACTCACTTGAAAATAACTGCTAGTATTTAATGATAGAATTAGGTATTTGTATTAACACTTAATCCAGTTTTTACAGGTAAAGAGAACAAAAGACAGGTTACTATACCACCCGCTTCAGTGACACAGACCCCCTGCTACCAAGGAGAAACCAAACCATCATGACAAAATGGCTGTTCTTCCACCTAGGTGGTTCTGCCAGATCCCTGCACTGACCAGCTGAACTTCAGTACACCTGGTCTCATTTCATTTAAAACATTATTTGTAAAATCTGAACTACAAAAATAGTCGGTTCCATCCCGACCTATCAACTGTACCTTTACCTGTCTGATTCACAAGTGCAGTAGCCTAATCCCTCAACGAATCACTGCCAGGTGCCCCTCACAACCAAGCGAGAGCCTTTCGGCAAAGTCAGTTGCCCCACATACCTGTTTTAACCATAAGGTTCCAGGAGAGCCGGCAATCCAGAGGAGGAGCTGCTGTCATGTTAGCAAAAGCTGCTGCTGCTGTTGTTTCTGAAGGAGCAGAAGTGTTTTCCACTCGAGTAGGGGGAAGCCTAGTTGCTTTCGCTGATGCTGTAATAGATGTCAAAGCTGCTGTAATTGTCAGTGGATATGGGGTTGATGTTTTGGTGATTTCTGAGCTTGGGAATTTCTGGCTGTCAGTGACTGTTGTTTTTATCTGCCTTGGTACATGTGCTGTGGGTGCAAGTGTGGAATCCACGACAGTGCTACTTTTAGGAGTTACAAACATAGCTGTCATGTCCACAGGTGATGCAGCAGTGTTTCTTGTTGCAAAATCAAGATCAGTATGTGCTCCTACTGAACTTAGAACTGAGGTCAATTTTGTGGCAGTGTTATTTTTTGTTAGCGTGAGCACTGGAGTGTTTAAAGCCATCACAGATGGCAAAGGTGTGTTTTCAGTGCCTAGCGACAAGAAGGAAGAAGCTGGCACTGGTGAAGCTGGAGATGATTTTCTTGTTAGTGGTTTTGCTTCTGAAGTTCCTACCGTAGGTATTGCACCAGAAGACACTCCAGATAACACTGTAATGACAGAATGGGTAAAGTTGGTTGTTGCAAAAAAAGCAGAAGTTAGTTGCGTCGGTAATGGATGGACAGAAGTTATGATGACTGACTGCAGAGCACTGATGGAAGAGGTTTGCAAAGGCATGCCCTTGGTAGCTTTATTAGATACACTAGTCATAACTAGGCTCGGCCTTGTAGCACTTGTGTCCCACTCCTTCACACTTAACGGAGCTGGATTTTTATCAGCCATGACCAAGTAACCAGAGGACTCTAATTGGTTATCAATAAATTCCCAATTTCCAGAATTAATGTCTTCTTCTGTAACAAAACTGTGTAAGAGAGCTGAGCTAAAAGGCTTGGTTACAGAAACAGGAGGCTTGGTTGGCAGCTTGCTGGGGGCAGCACTGATTACATATCTGGCCAAAAAAGACAAGTTGTCAGGGAGCTGAAAAGCCAACACCGGTGCTGTGCTTAAGGTTTTTGTCAGTAAAGTCATCTTTTCAGCACCAGCTGTTTGTGATTCTAGAGAGCTAGGAAAAACACCTGCACCATTAACATGAGGCACACGTAAATGGAGTGGTGCTTCATACTGTGCGCCGATATTAATGTCCCCAGCGGTGAAGAAATTAGTAATGTTTTTAGCTGCGTTTCCATTCCTTTTTTGCAGGCTGGCAGGAACTATGGTAGCAAGGGACGCATACCGGACAGGAGATGTTTTCAATGCAAACGTATCTATTACGAATGCTGGAAAACTACTTGACTTTGCTCCAGTAAAAGGTAAATGTGAAACATTTTGACCAGATATTCCATGTGGGTATTTTGCTGAAGGAGCAAAGAAAACTGGCTGATTATTTGTTTTCATTTCCTTTTGCAGACCTGAAACTACTGAATATGGTGAATGATACCCAGTTGCTGATGTAGAATTACTCGAAGGAACTTCTCTTACTGCTGTTTTTACTGAATTTTTTACCAGAGAAACCCTGGTGTCAGCTGAGGACAGCGACACTGTATCGGTCCACACAGAAGGTGAAACTGTGAGTTTGGGAGAGTTGATTGGAGCTAAATTGCTTTCAGAGGCTGCACTTGAAATCCCAGAGAAACCTGAGCCGTGGCTGTCTCTCCCTGTTGTCATGGAAACAAAGGATGGCAGAGTACTCCACGCTGGAGGCACAACAGAGACAAGCTGCTCTGTATCAACTGAATGTGAAGTCTGACCAGGGGTAAAATAAGACTGATTTAAGGTTCTTGGTGGTGAATGGTCTGCACGTGGGGATATGGCAGCGGGTACTCTCATACTTCTATCTTTATCCACAGTTCTGTTCGCATCTTCCGCATTAACTGGTGGAAGATGTGCAATCACAGAGATATTAGTAGCAGACATATTCACGATAGGAAGTTCAGGATGTGGAAGTCCTGTAATAGCAAGACCAGGAGTAGTCATTCCTGTTTCCAAAGCAGTTCCTGATATCTTCAATTCTTTTTGGAGTTTACTGACATGGATAGCTGGAGAAACTTTAGTAAGTTGAGAGCCATAAGGCAGAACAAAACTGGGATTTAAGTCTGTGGATATTTTCGCTGTCACCCGACTTAACAAAAACCATTGAGTTGTTCTCGTCACAGTAGAGCCATTAGAATATGGGAGGGTATGTGCAGAAGCAGTGGGCAACAGCATGGCATTTGCCTCATAAGCTCCATTAGCGAGGTCTTCTGCCAAAGCCTGGTTCAGAAGTACTGCTGAGTGCTGCGAGAAAACAGTCAAAGGGATTTGCAAAACACCCTCGTTGGCTGTGGCTGTGCTTGGACTGTTTGTGTGTGCTATCCTAGAAGAGGTCTCATTTGTCTCAGTTAGCAAAGGAGACATTGTGCTCGTTGAAGAGGAATGTGTTGCATTTCTAAAAAGAAAATCTGTTTCACTTCTAAATGCTGGTACTGGCAGCACTGCATTGTGAGCGTGCTTTGCATCTGGAATAAATGATTTTGGCAACAAAAGGGAAGACATGCTCTCTGTTGAGCTGGAGACCTCAGCCAGGCTCTCAGAAGCTGACACAAAAGGTGCACTGGTAGAGCCCGTAGTGCAATTAGGAAGTGCTGTGGAAGACTTATGATGACTCATCTGAGGCATTTTATGTGAAGTACCCACAGGATGGAAGAATAATGTTGGAACCTCTACTTTATTCTGAGAAACTGGTGATGACAGAGTAGTAATGTCATTATTTCTGCCAATCAACAGTGGTTCAAACGGCTGGCTGTTGGGTTTCACCCCAGTAGAAGATACACTGTGCACGGTCTCATTCAGAAACCACAACATCCTTCTGGAAGTTACAGGCATGAAAAACTGATGCAATGTTTTTGACACGGGAGTATTAGAGTATACAGATAAAAAAGAGGTCCTTTCTGAAGGAAACTCTTTTCCCACTATATTTGTGAAATGCATTGCTGTTGATCCAGAGAGATTGAAAGACATGGTGCCCATCAACAACTCAGGATCCTTTCTTTGATTCACCGTACTTGAATTCACATCACTGACCACACTGAAAGAACTATTTCTGCTTTCACTAACCTGAGAGTTGGTCGAATCTGTGTTGAAGGAACTTTCAAGCTCTGCAGACAAAGGTACTTTGAAGGCCAGTACAGCTGATTTAGAATAGTTAATGGTATGAGGTGACTGTATTGCCAATGAAGAGAATGATGGTGATGGAACAGCAGCAAGCATGTCTGGTCCTGATGTACTTTCTTTTGAAATGGAAGGTGTTTCTAATGGTGTTGGCTGAAATGGCACAGCTGTACTCAAATGTGTCATTGATGGTATAGTGGACAATGAGGCAAACATACCAAGTTGAGGCAAACCTGATTCCCCAGCTGTTTCATCAGCATCTTGAGATGACAACCTCAGAGGTGACTCAGCAGAAACTTCAGCAGGTTCCTGTGATGCACTATTTCCACTGCCTTGATAAAGGGTGGGCGACAGGTTAGTTTGATCCAAAGTTCTTGAACGTGTGCCAGTCAGTGTTGTTTTTATCATCTGAAGCAAGTTTGCATTCTCCAAAGTCTGTCCCATAGTAATATCAACTACCGAGGAAGTCTTAGTTTCTGTGGAAGGCCGTGTTGGTGATAGTATAGTTCTCCAGTTGGGAAAAGATTCTGTAGAAGGAGCAATGTTGACAAGTTGTTGCCTGATACCTGTAAAATAATGAGCAAAATGGATATGCAGTTCTGCAAAAAGAAAAGTTATCTGACTGCAAGAAATCACAGCATTTTTACTACATGACATCACATCATGTTTACTAAAAGTAGTGATTTCTGCATTCAAAGAACAAACATTCGGAGAAAGTAAAAAAAAAAAAGCAGTGAAAGGTTCACAGTGACAGATTATAAACCCATCAAGTTGTTTCATGGCACAGAAGAATAAAACAAACTTCCCACAAGACTAGAATAGCACTATTTCAAAAGACTGCTTTTAACTGGAATGGTTCAACATACTAAAAGAAATCTTAAGTTTGGGACAATTTTTGAGTTTATTATCAGCCACCCTGTGTCAAAATATTATGTGAGAAGATGAGTTTAGAAGCACAGTAGAAAGGGAATGGATTTTGACAATCAAGCTTCACTGATTTAGCATGTCATCCAATGTGGGAATAGAGTCAGCATTGGCTGGATTCCTGTAGGATGCATCTGGAGGTGCTCATCTTGCCAGTTCTAATAATGCATGTAATTATAGACACAAAAAGAAGAAAATAGATCATGGACGAACATGAGGAATCTGTGGGTAAGATCCAAAACAAAATTAGGAAATTAAGTTCCTTTTTTGATATGTGCAGATGTACAACACATCATTTCAAACATCAGTTTGTCCTACATTTTCTCTAAACGATTACAGTTCTTATAAAAATCACGGCATGGGAAATCTCACATTCTTACTAATTTAAAGATCACAATTCAATCAAGAGCAAAGTTTCTGTTCTTTTTCTTGCCTTCTCCCCCAGCCAAGATAACTGATCAAAACCCAGTGCTGGCACTTAGTCCTGCACCAAGCCATGCCCATTCACACAGTCGAGCAGAGGCACAATACAAAGCCAGTCCCTGCCCTCCGGCTGCAGCACACAGACACAGGGTGACAATCTCCTCCATATCTACATGGATAACTCCAGCGTAATGCCATGGAAGAGTAAAGAGGGACAGACCTTGAAACACGTGCCTATGAAACGGGTCTGACTTCAGTTCCAGCCACCAACAAACCCAGCCATCAAAGCCAACAGAATCACAGGGGATAACCCCATACAAATTGGAGCCAGCAGCAGAGCAAGAGGAAACAATATAATACAAGAGGAAAATAGGTCACCGTCATCTAGTCAAAGGTGAGTTTCTTTCTTGTGCTACACCACCCATCACCTGTATGGACAAAGGGATGTAATGGATTTAAACAGATGCTTAAAATTAAAAACTCAATTACGTGCTTCTCAGAAATCAAGCTCTAGACAAGCTAGTTTGAATTTCTGTGAAGTCACCTCAGCCAATGAAGTCACCATTACCAGATCCATTACATCCCCAAACTGTCCTGTTTCACCTTCTAACCGAAAGGCTGCACTGAAATCAAATGCAAAGCCTTCACAGAAGACTTATCACTCAAACGCGAGTCCTACAGGAAAGTTAAACGAGTCAATGCGTTTGTGCTTTCTGAAACAGCAAAATCTGCCAGTATCAACCCCAACACTGTCCGCAGCATTCCTCGTGTATTCCTTCACACTTTGGTTTAATAAGAATGATTACGAGCAGAGAGACACTACAAACCTGAGTAAGTGTTGAACTGATGTTACCATGTTTCGACAAAGAAAAAAGGAAAGCTTGAATAACAAAGTAAATAAAACACCAAATAAGAAAACCCTCCAACCACCATTGGATTCAAGTCCTTCCGTTCTTGTTTCCTCCATCCCCACACCAACAGGCACTTTTCCTGTTTATGTCCAGAAATGAGCTAAAGCACTTGACTAACTAGAGGTATAAAAAATATTTAACGTTCTGCAGTGAAATAAAATGCTGGCTTTCCCCTGCTACAAATTTTACTTGATTCTATTTTTACAGAAAGTTACCATCAATATATTTTCCAAACTTCTACCATAAATTCAGTATCTTGATCATGACTGGACACAGCATTCAGAAGCCAAAGTTGTCTTCACATTACATGGAGTTTAAACTGATGTACATACTCTTATCTTCAGAATCGATATGATGATATCAACAAATCATTATCAAACACTGTGGAAACCAAGACTGTGTCACAGAAGAAAAGTGAGCAAGGGAGAGTATTTCACTTTTACTACCAACAACAGAAAACACCCCATGAGAGCAAAAACCAAACAAACAGGAAGGCTGCAATGAGAGCATCATTTCATGTGCTCTGGGCCATCACATACAATTCCAGCAGCTGCCTCTCACATCTCAGGATTAGCTCTATTTCTTTCATGCTTCAGGCTACTGACTAACCACCACCTCCAAAAATCCTAAAGCCCGTTCAGCAGTAACCTTATTACAGTTAGCACTGATTAGTGATATTTCCGTTCACAAGAATGAGAAGTTCCTGTAATGTGCCACAGCAGGAAGTTAAATACCGATCCAGTTTAGAGACCACCACAACTCTACCACTTCTAAGCCTCTTGGCACATACCTGAAGGACTAATAGGGGCCAGAGAAAAGCATGGAGATGGAGAAGAGAAAGATAAATATTCCCCCTTTAGCCTCCTTTTGCTAAGATAACAAGAATAGCAGTCAGGAAGGTCATCAATGTAGGCACGACGTACGTGTCCAAAAGTCAAAGGTGATGCATGCATCAAATTAACGTGTGGCAGTAAAAACAGATGATGAAGTTACATTCCTCTGGAGTAAGAAGTCTCTGTCGTCAACCAATTTCTGCTCATGAGACATCATGCTGCACACTGTTCTCCAAACAGAAAAGAACAACCCAACACTTCGGACTCCACAATAACAGAACTGTTTGGGCACAAAGTATTCAGTCATCTCAGCTGCTCACTCCACAGTCTTCTCTGTCAGGAAGGCTTGTGCACATTCCCCTCCCTCACACACAGTTTTCCCTTGGGCATTATGGTACACCCTACCAGCAGCAAATCTTTGCGTCAAAGACAGCCTTTTACCTATGGACTGCCTTGAACATGCACTTACGCCCTCAGCACTGCCCTGCTTGCACAGCCCAAGCACAAGCTGCCTGGTGCTTGGGAGAACAGAGCCCAGCCTGCAAGTACTTCACAGCTGTCATCGTTTTTGCCTCAGGAGCTGACAGACAGACGCAACTTGTGCAACCAAGTGCCAGCCTTGCCAAGGGGCAAAAACACATCTCCATCGTGACAGCCAGCTCTGCTGCCATGCTTCAGTCCTGTCCAGCAGCAGGGACGGGGCAGACAGTAGGATGAGACAATAAATGGTCTGTAGTTAGAGTGCACCCTCCTGTAGGCAAGGAAACAATTCTGCCACCAGCCAGACTACTTATCTATTTATTTTTAAGTACACATTTATACAACCTTCTGGAAAGAAAATTCATTTACTCGGGGAAGTTTAAGAGACACCACTATCATCAGCATAATAAATGATTTGATGAACAAGGCAGCAAATCTGATCTGCTTCTATCCCCTGGGAGCGAGGCAGCCGAGTGCAGGAAGAGCAGACTCCATTTTTCACTGGTAGCTACAAGTCACCAGTGGCACTGCTCTCATTATAAGTAGCAAAAAAGGTATTTTCGTAAGCAAGTACGCCCTTCACAAAGCTTAGAGAGTTTAACCCTGCCTCAAAAATCAAATACAAGAGAAGACCGAAGGTACTAAAAGGACCCCTGCTAAAAGCCCTCTACTTCATTCTTTTAACAAACCAAAACAAAAGAAAAAAAATCATCTCCAGAACTTTTTCAAAGAACGACAGTGCTTTCAAAAGGTTGAACCGTACACCACATTACATAATACGATATATTTTGACAGGCTGGTTGGTTAATTGTGAACGCTCCCTTGAGCCAAAAAGCTTCCTGCTCACCAAATCAGACACACCTCCAAGGGAATCTTCCTCTGCACATCACGTGTGAAGCCGTAACCCGTGCTCAGAGCAGAGCCCTCTGGATCTCACGCAGCAGTGTGCAACCCAAATGCATGATGCCAGGCCCTCATGACCCAAAAAACTGCTCAACTTTAACTGATTTCTTCCATTTCAGCACTCGGGAGTTGCGGTAACTTCGTAATTCAGAGCAGTTAATCCTCTCTAAGGAAAGAGCCTTGAAGACGCCACAAATCCAGGATCAGCACAAGCGAAGTGGTGTCCACAACATCATCTGCTAGTCTCAAGCTGTTCCCACTGCCTGTGGCCTCTGATGGTAATCTAGAATGAGAGCAGGAAATAAATGGCCATACTGGCACCTTGGCAATCTTTGGATTAGTGACATTTCTGCTCACTGTCAGCAAAGTGTAAAGATCACCCAGCTTTTGAAGGAGGGTAAAATAGTACCTTCTTCTAAAAAAGAAAAAGAAAAGGAAAAAACAACAGAATATTCATAGAGAACAAACAATCAAGCAGTCAAGCTTCAAATTCTATTTTCTGCTCAAGTTTTATACTAAATAACCAGTGTTCACCCATACTGCTATTCAGCACAATTTCTGATTCCAAGAAAGTAAAATCGATTTACTTGGCCCCAGAAGACAGAAGTATCAATGTCTGTAAACATCTAAGAACCACTACAACAAATGAGCTAATAGACAAATACTGAGCCAAACCGTATCACGTGCTTCTTCGGAGGGAAATCCTCTTTTCGTGAATGAATGCAGCTAGAAATACAAGCTCTTGCAAAGAAAGAGCCCACGTAAGCTGGGCAGTTTTTTTTTCTTAGATTAGAAAAAATACCTTATCCTGAGACTTGAAAGCACTGAAAGCAAGGAACAGTTCAGAGAGCTGCTTTTTTAAGGCTTTGGCTTTCCCACCCTTCCTCACCTTCTCTACTCTGAGGACAGAGGGCCCTATATATTTCCCTTCCATCTGTTCCTGCTCCACAGACTTTTCAGAAATTACCAAGTTACACCCAATCCTTTAAAATACGTCATAATCAATTTCCATTCAATATTGCCTTTCAATTCCTATCTTTTCACAAACGTAGCAACGGCCCCTCTCTCCAGAGAAGGCAAATCCCTTCTGTGAAGGAAAACTCCAGATTCCAGGAAGCTCTCAAAAAGCTTCCCAGGGTCACACTGGGACAGACTCCACATTCTTCTGACCAGCTGCTTCGTAATGACCCACAGCAGCTGTTTGAACACAAACTACAATATACATTACCATTAAAAATTAAATCTTAATGAACTATGCATATCAATTAGGTTATTAGTTTTTAAGCTCTATGCTTGTTCTATAGAAGATGAGGACATGACTCACACCAGGAAGTATTATGCATATATCTAAGATTATTTCCATTTTTTAGGACAATCACTGTGCTTTGCACAGCTCGTTGGCCTTTATTTTCAGGAGCTGCTTCTTTTTGCTGCAAGGAAGTGCCAATAGCTCAAGTTTATAGCAGCATGTCAGCTCCTCCACATTCGCATCCCTTGGAAATCACTGCAAACGCTACCCAGCATGACACCATTACTGTCAGTAATAAAAATCAGCCACCCCTGTTAACAGACTAGATGAGATAAAAGCATAAAGGGGGAATCCAGTCACCGATGATAAGAAGGTTAAATAACCGCCAAGCCCAGGCTAACTTTGCACAGCACCTATTCAAATCTAGAAGAAAAGTTAGACAAACGCAAATGCACTAGATTTGCTTTTAAATCTGAAAAACCAACGGTAGCACCAGTAGGCTGTAGGGAACCTCAGAATCCTGGATAAACCACTCAGACCACAGCCCAGCTAGAGGCTTCCATACTCGCAATGCATATTCAAATGAATATTCCTGCTCTCTGAACAACAGCACAGTCTATGCGACAAATTCAGCCCTAATGAGCAAACATTTGCATTGTAAAAGCAATAGCAAGCCAAAGAGCCACGCTGGAAAAGCAATATAACTAGACCTAAAAGAACCTGCCATAAGCACAGGGATAGAACAGGTATCTGCGCTCACAGGCTGCAGCTCTGCTTTTGACCACCGGCTCCCATCGACCACCTAAATGTCAAAGATGTCAGTTTTAATCAGCGACATGGTATTAAAAAGTTGATTCTTCTCCCTCTGTCAAAAGCATTGGCATTTTCTGTCACTACTGAGGCAACAGCAGCTTTGCTGTGAAATAAGCACACTGGCAGCAGTCCTAAAAAATCATACAAAAAAGTAGCATCACTGCTACAGAAATGATTGTTTTTGAGTAACAGCTGAAGTCACTTTTAATTGTAAAATCAGCAAATAGTTAACCGTTTCAAAAATGAGCAGCTGGTTTCTTAAAAAACAAGATGCACTGCCTGGAACGAAGAGCATTACTAGAAAGAGCAGATGCTGCTGCATCTATATGGCGTTTGAACAGTGCTGCTCAAGTTAGCAGTCCTCCTAATTCAAATTCCCCATTAAAAAACAACAAACAAGGGCATAGGGATCACGACAGAAAGTGATTAAAACATTTTCTGAAAATGTTAAAAGCCAAATAAAATACATGTTCTCCTCTACACACTTCGGTTTGGTTGGCTGTCCATCGCTGTTCAGGAGAGAAAGAACCGCAGTATCATTTGAGCTGGAAGGGGCCTTTGAAAGTCATCTAGTCCAACCTCTCTGCAAAGAACGGGAACACCGCATCTACACCTTGATCAGCTGCTCAGAGCAGTCGTGCTCCGCCACACCACACCTTACAGGATAGCAAAAGTGGGTCTGGTAGGTAAGCAACATGAAACACTTCCACCTTGGATCCACACCTTAAATCCATCTTTCTAATTTCCAACCTAACTCAGAATTAGACTAGAAAGAGCCCAGCTCTGTGACTCACTTTGGGTAAGGTCATGATGCTTTTCACTTGGCTGCTGCCATTTTGCTAAAGTTTCCTGAGATTTTGTCGCTCTAAAAATTTCCAGAAGCTATTTCCCAAAACAGCCTCTAACCAAACCAGTCCCTAATTCCTTTCCAGCTGCTCAGTTAATCTTGAGAGACATGTGTGGTCACTTCTAACAGTGAGAAAAAGATGATGCACTACTCAGGCTCTTCCTTTGTGCGTGCACTACGCAAACATTTTCCATTTATGTAAGTATAACTGAATACTCTTGTTTTAAAGCTGTCAGGTTAAGCAGGATTTTAGGCGCATTACTGCTACATTTCATCTGTCAAACACAACCATTTAAGAAGTTTTTTCACTAGCACTGCTCCATATGATAGTAGGGCAGAGTAAAGGCAGCAGGGCCAGGCAAACAACACACCAAGCACAGCCCCTGCAGCTGGTGGGAGCACACCTCCAGCCCCACACTGAGACCCCAGTGCAATCCCCGGTTGCAGGCAGGTGCCACTTGGAGTCCCCTTGACACGAAGGTAAATGCTTTACTTGCAAGAGAGTAGAAATTAGATTATAAATTCTAGGTACAGTGTCAAGGCTTGCCATATTGACTTCCGCGTTATTCTCTTCTCCATGGTTTTACTGATTTGAATCTTAAATAAAGACAAATAATGCATTTAATTCCTTGCTGACAACTCCTTCTTCCGTTACCGGGTAAGATTCAAATTAGTGAAAAGGACGCATCCAGAATTCCAATTTAAAATCTCAACGATAACTTCTCTGCACAAATCAAATATTCATTGCAGGAATTGTGATTTCCGAGTGATAAATATGCCTCTGTTACATTTTCTTTCTGCAAAGCAACAGGCACTATATTCCTTATCTGAAAGCTCCTTTTATTGCAGCAATTATTTAAACCTCTGTCTAGACATATTAGAGTGTTGACAATAACAAAAAATAAATTTTGACAACAGAATGTGGCATATTACATAACACAATAGCATCAATCACAGAATCTCAATTTTCAAATACTGCAATGAGGCTGCATCGTTACGAAAGATGATAGTTTGTTCTCAAGTGCAAAGCTGAGCTTCAGGCTAAAAGAATTAATACTACACATTTATCCTGATGATGAAGAAAATTATAGATAGCAGTGGATTAACAAGACAGCCTGTGCTACAGGATGAGCCAGGACATGTTCAAACCCTGTCTCCCTGTGTGTGATTAGTGGTGCTCTACTATGAAAGCACAATTTTCTTGTCATCCAAGTAAGGTTTCGCACAGCAGGTGAGGGAAAAAAAATGAGTTGATCCAAGCTGTCAATTCGATTACTTTCTGCATAAATACTTATCCTTCTGACCTGACAACATTTCAAACCTGCTCTGCATGGCTGCAAGAGCAGCAAGACAGGGACAACTCAGACTGCTGCACTGCAGACTGGTGCCCACTTCAGCAATGCCTTACATCTCAGAGCCAGCCAGCAGCAGGACTTGGAGGTTCTACGTTTTCAGACTTGGCCTTGAGACCCTCTAGTTTTAAACAGCCCATGTTAGAGGCTGATTTTCAGCAACTGGCCAGTCATCTCTTGAAATTCTGTAGAACGCCAAACATAAAAGGAAAAGTCTAAATGACAACTCAGAGATGACGCAACAATCTATCCAGTCAGATCAGATGTAAAAGTGAAGTAAAGAGCAACAAGGATATCGCTAGAAACAAGCAACTAGTAACAAAACATTTTATCTATACAACTAAAATATATTTGGCTGAAAAAAATCCACGACTTAAACACAGCGCGTAGGCATAGCATTGAGCAGGTTGCAGACAATAGGTTAAAATGGGAGGCACTGCACTCCTGCTTGGCCCAGCTCAGGCAATCTACCGTACCAAGAGCAGCATAATGGATGCAGTGTAATTATTGCAACTGTCAAGATGACGAAGTCTTCACAATCTCTTGGCACTGCCACATGAAAAAAGAAATCTCTAGGAACTTTATTTAATTGTAGATGCACATTAGTCACGCTGTCACACCACGCTTGGTATCACACAAACTGCCTAGAGACACGCATTTCAGTTCTTTGAGAAATATGTCATAACCAGCTAAGTGAAAACAACATTTGGGAGGCTACTGATACCATCCAGTGGGTCCCTTCAGTGTGAAGGAGGGCTCTAAGACAAATATTAGTGTAACCAGTCTTCCCTGGGAGGTAAAGTGTTCTCCACTATATCGATTCAACCTCCACACCAACCTGCATTTGCTGGGGATTTAGGTGAACAGTCACTAGTGATTTAGCTACGCTTTTCCTTACACATCAGCCTTTAGTCTTTACCAGCCTTCTTCCAAGAAAACGAGGTCTCTCAAAACAAACACAAATAAACGTTCAGGTAAGTTTTGTGCTGAAGCCAAGAACAGCATTGCTCTCTATTTACAAGACATAATGAAACATAACAATGAACAAACATATTAAAAAATGCATACCATTCAGACAAATATCCTGAAGATAATGCCACTCCCTTAGAAGCAAAGGCAGAGGAGTAATCTGTTCTGCAGCCAGTGACCCCACATAAGTGATCTGCTGCTTAGTTAACCCAGCCTCCTACTGCTGCTCCGGATGCACTGCCTTGGGAGCGGACATCCAGGCCTGGTTAGTCAGACCTTGATACCTGGGTTATCGTGACAGAGGTAATTTAATGCCAGCTGGGAGGATGGGTATTGGAATATATTATACACACACAAAATTGCTGAGGACAACTGAAATATAATAACAACACTTGCAACATCTAGATGAGTCATAACGCACAATCGGACAGTTTGTAATTATAACACTGGGTATCTGCTTGCCCTGAACACCACTTATTTTTAATAAATACAAATTCTAAGTCATTTACCCAAATGCTGCTTTCTTGTGGCACACCAAATGCCCCACTTCCCCACCTTCTGCCTCGGAAGCATCTCCCAGCACCCTTGCTGCCATGCCTCCCAAACAAGCTGCAGCTGAGGCCAAAACTCTCAGAGGCATCACCTGCTCGGGTGGCTGAGTCCCACTGGCAGCCTGCCCCCACCAAACCCACCTTAGCCAGCACTTTCCCCTACAGGAGCAAGCTCCAGCCCTGCCGGCTGCACAGGAAGGACCACAGGCTTCAAGGGAACAAGAGGTGGCCTGAGCCAGGTTACTGGCTTGTGAACACCCTCACTTAGGAAGGACTTGCTGAGCACAGACATGTACAGCCGTCCTGTGCAGTATTTCCCACATCCTCTCCATGGGAAGAGAAAGATTAGACAAAAGCATGAGTGAATTCTGTGCTCCATCAGCATTTCTTCAATGTATCTAACACATCTAGGAACTAACCAGCATGGAAAACAGAATGAAAACATGGCGTGCTACGTAAAGCTAAAGCTGCCCAAAGCCTCCACGTCAGCGATATTATGATTTATTTATTTAGGGCAATGTTTACCAGCTTGGTGGAGTAACTTTCAGATTCAGCTACCAAAACAGAAGTGACCTGATTTTCAGAGCTTCTTACCCTCAGCGACTTCCACCGATGACACAGCAGCCTGGGGTTAACCAGCACTTCAACGATGTGCCATTTTGACAAAGATAACGCAATGCAGGATTTGCATTCCAAAATTATGACCCCCAACACATGCAGTTTAGCTATCTGGCCTAAAGTGTATTTGCTGCTGAGCAGAAATTAATTTTGTTGAAAACAAAAAAATAAACGGAGGAGGAGCCCAGAACGAAGAAGATCATATTCCTCTGGGATTTCCTCTCTACAATGAGGTCACTAAATAATAATTTAAAATTTTATGTGTGTGCATAACATTAAGGATTTATTTGGTATCTTGTTCTCCAGTTTTTGAAGTACGTAAATACAATAACCCAATATCCTCAGAGCTGAGGATTTACCTGAGGATTCTAGTGGCTTTGGGAGCGTTTTTTGTCTCTCCCATCAGCCTCACAAAACCCAGATGCAAATCCCAGTTACTACCAAGGGGCCTGAAGCCCTCTGGTACACTAGAGAAAGAGCAGCCCAACTCCCAGGGAAGGTGCCACCACGCTTTCGGCACAGCTGGCTTCTCCTTCAGTATCTGAACATCAACAGGAAAAAAATAGCAAGTTGTTTTAGACCATCTCAACTCACTCAAGCTGATCTTGGTGTCCTCAAATCTGACTCACTCATTTTGGAAGTGCAGGGAAGACATTATGCACATTTTCACATAAATTTTCTTAGATATCCTTACAGATTCAACAACAAGAAGGTAGTAATATGAATGTTTAGTAAAATATTTTCTTTCGTGTTCATTTGAAACACTCATATGAAAGCAGATTAACTTACTCAGCACCTCCGTTTTGAGTCAATCTGAAGCAAAACACTTTTCTTCTGGTGTGACCAGAGTAAATACAAGACAACCCACTGCTCTTCCAAACCACTTTGGTTTCTCAGTTGCCTTTACAAATTGAGAAGTACACCACATTCTGTAAGACAGCAGTCTCATCAACATCTGAGTGGAGAACTGGGTTTCCCACAAATGGTGTTTCCTGAAAAGGTCTAACATAGGATCGTCACTCCTATAGGACTCCACCTGCAGCATCAAGAACATGGAACAGGAGTCCCAGCCATGGAATAAACACGCTATGGACCAGGCATAACCACAGCCAGACTCCCCAAATGCCCTGCCTTTACAACATTTGGCATTCACAGCCAAACTGTTTCTCAAGTTTAAACAACAGTGACAGATGCTAAACATGGTAGTGAATTTTAAAAAGATAAAAAACAGTAAATATCATTAATGGGGCAAGATACAGAGTTAACATACTGATACATGAATCCCTTAATTCATTATTAAATGTGAAGGGTTTGAGCGTAATCCTTCCAAACACAATGAAATGAGCCACTCTGTGTTAAACTAACGAATAGAGCCACTGCTGGAGTCACTAATAAATAGAGCCACAGATACCTGAAAACATTTCCTATATATCACCGCATAACATACTGCAGCAGGCACGGCTGCAGCATTAAAACACGCCTCATGTCAGCATGCTTACCACTGCCTTGGGTTAACGGGAGCACCAACCACGAGCTGCATTCACTGTGCCTGGCTGCGCACATTCAATGCAACATGAAGGAGCCCAACCTTGGATTACACCTAAATACATTCACAGAAGACTCAATACATATTTCTACATCTAATCTCTCTGGCTTGGATACTCAGTTCTCATACTATTTGTTATAAAAATGCAAGCTATCCGAACAGATGCATTTGCGCACCCTAAATAAAGCAGTGTATTCTCCAAAAAGAGCTAGGTTGAGAGAAAACGAGTATTTTCTGATGACGGCCACAGAACAAAGTCACTGCATTTCCAGAGAGACTGAGAGCAACCTTTCCCTGATGCAGAGGGGCAAGATTTTACAAAGCGATCATCCAAAGCTCATGTCACAGCACTAATCCCCAGTGGCTGTGTATTAAAATATCACAGCGCTGAAGTCGGGGCATAAACATTTCCCTGCTTTCTTCAAATTGCAGCAGATGAAGAAATACATTCCAGGATCTCACTCAAGAGAAAAGGATTACACCTGGAAAACAAACAGGAGGCGCTTTCTTCAGATTGCAGAGCACATCCCAGCCTGCATCAGCCTCGCTCTTTAGCTTCAATTCTGTGACTGCAGTGGGTCTTGAGCTGGATTAAGCAGTAATGGGAAAAACTGCTGACTGTGCAGCAGGACAACTGTGATAATTTCCCTGCAGGTCTATTCCAGCACATACTTCTCTAATTGAACAAGATAATTATTTTACCCAGAACCAGGAGAGAGAAAAAATAAAACCAGGACAAGGCAAGAGGCACGCATGCACGCATCCCTAGCTCTCTAAACCTCCCTCCTCCAAAAGAGCACAGATGCTTTTTCACACAGAAGAGCATCCCTCCAGCAATTGGCTCTCTTTAAGTTTTGCCCAGGGTTTAACTGAGTTTATGCTGTTTTCCTTTGGTGTGCTCTTACCCATCTGTTCTCCAGTGCAGATTTTGATTAGTGTGAAAACCAATACTGTGCCGGGAGTGAAATCGCAGCCAGGCGATTTGCATGGCTGTAGAGCAGAGCTCTGTGCTTTTCTTCCATCCCTCGCTAAGCAATCCAGCCCCTCTACAAAACAACAGCTTCCTCCTCACAGCATCCACTTCACGCTGCAATGACCATTTTTCTCCTGGTAGTTCATGCTACAAAACCAATTTCTCCTCCAGGACAGATATTTTTCCAGCCTGAAATGCTACATATGTTCCCAAAGTACCAGTGTGAGCCCTTCAGGGATCTGCCAGATTGGCCAAAATCTATGGATCTCACCCCCAGTAGGCATTAATCAGTCTGAAGCCTGAAGTAAAAGAGAGGAAAACCACATCACACGCATAAAACTTAGCTTTATTTCAGATCCAGACTACACAGCCTGCTGCCTCAAGTCTAACAAGGAATTCAGCATTTACTAAAACCAGGTATTTCCTCCTGGGGACAGAAGTAGGGAGTCTGATACCAGGTAACCGTGGGGACACAGTTCCTCTCAGATCATTACTGCAACAGCCTCCAAAACAGGGCAGCCATGGGCAGTGGTACTGTAACCTTGAAACCAGCATCTGCAGACCACAGCATCTCTGCTCTTGATCAATAGCCCTGCCCCTCTAGGCACTTACAAGGTCAACTTAGACTGGTATTTATAACCTCCCATGCCCTGTTTACTTGATTAAAGCCCAAACCCCTTATTTCGAGTCCTGCGTTCTTCAAAGCAACAACAATCCCTGTTAGTGAAATGTCCAGCACAACCTGTCAGACAGGGGGATAGGATGCATCACCGCGTGTAAGTGATAAAACATATGCTTACCATACTTTTTTCTAAATAGGAGTATGATTTATTTGAAACTTACTTCAAAAGAAAATGCAACACACATATTTCTTGCATATACAGTTGCTATGACTCCAGTACAGAAAAAAAAAGAATTCTGCAAAAAAATAAATAAAAAATGATTAAAATTTGGTTCTTTTCTTTCCAGTTTACCAAGCATAATAACATGCTGATTCATTAGGTAGAGGTAGGGTTGTTTTCCCATTATCACTGACATATCTGCATGATTCCTTAGCATATTATTGGGATTAAAACATTACCTGCCATTTAAATTGCCAAGACAATATATGACTGTAGCAAATACTTCAGAATACAGAGAAATACTCCCATTTTGGGCACTGATTATTGTCCACATGCTAAGACATAAGCACTTTTCTCTGTGAAGCACAAATGTATGTTAGCAGTATTTTACACTTTTTTTGTCTCCATAAAAGCTGTCAAAGCTCAAGGACAAACTAATCCACAAAACTGACATGAGGCAGTTACACCAATCTGAACCATTAGCATCACATCATCCCCTCTGCTTTTTACTGCATCAGTGCAACTGCCGTGTGGCACTGGTTTTAATGAAGTGCCAGCTACAGTTTTCCATCAGAAACAATTCTGCTTATTGGAACAAATAATGGGAAATTTGAATCCATATTTCAGTGGGACAACCTGAAGCCCTCTGTCACGGCATTAAATGCACTGGTAAGGAGATGGTAAATTGAAAGCTTAATTGATTAGGTGTATAAAGCCCTGTTTTATACTTTCAAACATCATTTATTTACCATCTGAAATAAAATTAGCAGTCAGACGAAAATATGAAAACTTGAGAAAACACATCTCAGATGAAATGGAGATCTGACTTGCAGAACTACACATCTTTTATTCACTGGCTGATAGACACACAAAGCACGTCTCCTCTCCTTTACCCAACAGGAGAGGATTAAAAGCTAGCAAGTCTCTATAATGCTAGAATTCCGGAGTTCACTCTGATTATTCTCCCTACAGGAGGGCCACATGAGACCCGTGGATCTCACCAGCTCTTTTAAGGGCTCCAGCCAGTTCCAAAAGCTCCACCAGCACCTCATCCCTCAGCAGCTGCATCTCACGCTTCCATTTAATGGTTAGAGAGAGAAGACCACAAAAGTTTTGTGAGGAATGCAAAGAAGTTCGAGATCTATGAGGCTGATAAACGCTCACTGCTTTTCTCCATGAAACCCAGACACCACACAGGTCCCATTCCAAAGACCACAAGCTCTCCACAATGTCTTTGTGGAAGGCAGAAAGGAAAACCAAAGCTTCTTAGGAGCAAGTGGGGCATGCACAAGTAAGCACTGATCTCAAACATATTTCTTCTTCACGTGGGCTGATCCTTAAACATACACCGATTTATTCAGTGCTGCCGTGGCTGGAAAGGTTGCTTTGCCTTGAAACACCATGAGAAAGACTTGGATGGTTCGCGTGGCACATTTAGCATCCTGTATAGGAAGCATCCAGGAAAAATACTCTGCTGCCTGACAGAGTCTTGAAAACACATACCATGCAGCAAACACAACCCATACCAGCCACTGGTCTCCTTCCAGACACATCAGATATTGGCTCTTCCCTCAGCCCCCAGCCCTGTTCCCGCTTACATTCCCTGCACAGACTGCGGACATGTCAGTGCACCAAGCTTGCACCACAGCTCGCAGGACTGCTTCAGTTTCATGCAGCTCGAGAAGCTTCACGGAAGAGCTGGGGTGATTTTAAGGCAATTTCAGTCTAAAAACAAAGCTGATTTCAGCTGCACACCTCCTTCAGCCCTCAGGTGAACTGAGGAAAACTTCTGCCTTGCCGTGGGCAATGCCCCCACTTGAACTTTGCGCATGTCAGTCTTATATCTCTAAAATAGAGCACTAAGAGAACATGATCCCTGCATTGTACAGTTCTCACTGTTAACACTCATTACACAACATTTCTCAGCACTTCTCCAACACCATTTCGCTTGAGGCCACTTAACAGTTTCTCCAACATAAAACCTATAATGCAAAAATACGCCAAACAAGTGGAAGCTTTCCAGTACGTGCTTTACCTACAGCAACTTCTTTATCGTTATAAAGAACTTTTTTTTACCCCCCTATGACATGACAATGCAGATTGTGCAGCACACCATCTTTGCTAACAGTATGACTGTTTGCTAACTTCAATGGCTGCACCATCAGGAAGATCAGCATGAGCTAGGGCTGACAGCGCGACGCAGGAGAACAAATGGAGAAGGATGGAGTGATAACAGTTTTATAAATGGATTAGCAATTAGGGCAAAACAAAACAGACTTTACAGACTTTCCTCAATTATCACACATTTAATTGCCTGACACTTCCACAGGCTGATGCGAAAGCCAGTTAATTGTTAAAAGATTGAGTGTTTCTGCAGAGAACAGTCAGCCCCAGCAAGGAGGGAGCCACCTGAATGAAGCTCTGGAGGGAAGCACTGGACCACAACAAGAAGCAGCTCAACAAGAGCACACTCCTGGTGGACAGAAGAAGGACTTGGCACCTTCAAGGAAAGTACAAATCAGGAAAACACATACTTGGATTAAAGTAACAGTAATGTAAAGCAAAACTTCAATATCCTAACAGAAATGGCTCTGCAGTATTGAAGTATTCCTTTTATTTCAACAGACTCTTTCACAAAGAAAATCAACAAATGGCAAATTGAATAATATTGCTTGCAAAATGAACAGGCGTTTAGTCTAGTAGGCGTTACTCCAATGTTAAGTTGATCATTTCATAAATTTCATATTCGGATCTAGGCTATCATGACAGAACCCTGTTATTCAGTGTGCATGACTGGCCCTGCTTCACAAAGACACCGGCCTCACAGAAGCTGAGGCACAGCTGCTGTGGCCACTTGCCAAGAGACTCACAAAAAGCAAGAACAACCGCAACGCCAAAGTCACCAGCCTTCACTCAAAGTTCTGGGTTTGGAAGACTCAACAGCCTATTGAAAGAGATTTCAATTAATTTCACTGACATAAAAATTTAGCACAATAGTGTTGAATAGCACATTTAATCAAGATCTAAAAACCTGATGTTCTGACTCAAATTGCGAAGTTAAGTATTTTGAAATTAGACAACATTCCTTTACAGCAGCCTTTAATTACACACAGACAACCACCCTTGTCTCCGAATCCTTGCCTTATCCAGTTGGGGCACCGGAGAGCAATCGGGAAATAAGATATCTGTTGATTTTTTTTTTTTTTATTGTCTTCTTCATGCCCAATATGCAGTTTGCTCCGTAAGTAACGCTTCCTATTTCTTTCCATGGAAAATACAACAGCTACAAAGGGCACAACAGTATTTGACAGAGCAAATTTTCAACTACAAAACACTATTTTTCAATATAGTCACATTAGCTATGCATTTTTGCAAGCCATGAACAAGAGCTACGCTCAAAATCTAGATGGCCACCCGGATCATGGTTTATTTTTTGATGTTGCTGTTGCCACTCCTGAAACGCACCACCCACCCCTCACCGCGTTCACATCCACTGGCTGGTCTCCATAAGTGTTCAGCAAGTGCTGATAAGTGTCAGTGGGTGCCATTTTTCCCGCATGAAGGAATTCAGTCCCACACCTTCACTTTATTCACACTTCCATGTGAGACACCATTCCGTCAGACTGCCCCTCCACTGCCATCTGTCACATGGCAACCACATGGGTTATCGGCAGCAAGGTTCCAGCTCTACTGCTATACCACCATCTACCTCTGATGTCATGGGCCAATGTCATACAATAGGTGGCATTACTTTTGGAGAAGCCCTCTTATTTTGAAAACCTGGAAAACATGGTATGTATTAGTGATGAGGTTTTGTTTGAAGTTTTATCACCAAGAATGCTGTCTCTAACAGAACTCCATTATCTCATCCATTCCCCAAGCAAAAAAAAAAAAGCATTCACTCTAACTACATTCTGAGCAATTGTATCCATGCATTTAGCTTTGAAACATACAATTTACCACTTCATAACTTAATAGGTATCGCTATTTATCCAAAACTGTACAAAAAACAGAGGCATAGTCTCTTCAGACCGCACCTGTAAACTCCAAGACAGCAAAAACCTATTGCAAATAATTGTCACCTTTCCACTTTTTAATTAAAAAAAGTCTTAAAATGGTTAATATGGGAAACAATAAGCTTTATAAGTTTCCTCTGGTGCCGGATGGGGAGATATAATCATTTATGCTGAATTAGGAAAAAGTCAGCTATTGATTGCAAGGAGTTAAAAATAGCTGAAACAAGTCATTAAAACTCATTAGAATTAGAATTTTCCTTTGTTGCCATTGAATGCAACAACCATCTCATTTAGCAGAAATCCACATGGCTAATGGATGATTTCTCTGCAGAAGGAAAAAAGACAAATGGCGTATTTTTAAAAATGCTCTTCATTTACACAGCAGGTTTGAATGTGCATTTGATTATCTGTATTTCTGGCCCGCTCCTAGTTACAGAGAGATCCATGCTTTTCTAGAGGAATTTTTATCTGTTATAAATCGATGTAAACGTCAAATCACACACTAAGGAAAGATCCGGCCACTCTTACAGAACTACACGTTCTTAAATGGGAGAATGAATAAAGTCACCTTGCAATTAATTAGCATTCTAAACAACTTTGTTACTTGTGATTATCTTGCCTGGAAAATATCCTCATTTAAGAGAGAACTGGTGATTTCTCTTTGGTATAGATTTAAGTGCTTAGAAAAAAAGGAACTGAGATCCCCTTGGAGTAAATGCTGAGTGCAGTATTTAAGCAACAGCAGCACCATGCCCAGTGTGGTTTTGGTCCCTTGTTACTCACAGAACAGAAAATCAAGCTTCCACAGAAAGCAGGCAGAGACCTCGTACCGCAAACAGGAGTTCTTTGTGGGCTGGAGCAGAGGGTAGGTGGGTACAAGAGGCAGGACAGAAGGAGACGAGTGGGACGTAAGTGCTGTGTACCAGCAGGAAGAGTGCGAGAAGAGAACTGACATGGTGGGACCAAGAAAGCAAAGATCATGCAGCCACACCTGTCACACAAATTGTTTCCCCTTTCTGAAACACAAGTTGAAGTAACACTGCATGTATGCAATGTGACAGTACAGCCCTAAAACTAATCCTACTGTCTGGACAACAATGAAATACAAAGTAAGTTTTAAACTCAAATTGCCAAGCTGAAAAAGAACTATAGTACTATCTGACATCGGACTCCTTACGAATTGAGATGAACGTGGTTTTAAAAAGGCAGCTGGCACAGAAAGGTAAGACAGACAAGCTATACCAGGATTTTTTTCCAAGGCTATCTCAGGGAGAAGTTGGTATTTTCACAAAATGCATAGACTAGTATAATAGATGAAATGTAACTATTAAAATTATTTATTATAGAAATAAATCAGCAACCAGCTACATCAGAACATGAAGAAACATTCCCTCTAAAAATGAGGCTGTAAAGATGGAGGATTTCAGGGCTGAAGCTTGGTTTACATTTAAACAGTCAGAGCATGCAGATACTCACCTGAATGCTGCCAGCTAAAAATGTATGTGGTGCAATTATATTCCACTTAGAAAGGTATTTTCTTAAATGTGTGCCTAAGAACTTACCTGCATCACGGTCACAGAACATTTCTGTACTGCAGTGTCCTCTACACATATGTCCTTGCTGCATTGTTATACCAGCTCCTACCAACCTGGGACTCATAAATCAAGATACCGATGTCTCTTTTCTATACATGGCAAATAGTCTTCAATTAAGAATGCTGTAGTCAAATCAGAGGTAAAAGATACCTGCAGTTTGTGGGTTCTGTAAATTCAGTGTCACTCAAGGGAATAACATGGGGGGATGTCTGCAAACTCAAAATGAATTCAGGACTCTGGGGCTCAGCTTTTGACAATAATTCATTGTGTGCTCCTCTGGAAGGCATTTTAATCACTCCGTGCTTTTGTGCTCCACTTGCAGGATGCGTAAAAAGTGATCAGGTCTCACCTGAATTAATTTAACATTTGCAAAAGTTCACTGACATTCATGAATAAAGGGTGACAACTAGAAGAGGAAATGCTATTATTTCCCTTCCTATGAAAACAGCAAGGGAGGTTAACATACATAATCTTAGAAATGCTTTACCTATTAGTTTAAAGAGTACATTAGCAATAAGTCTACTGCAGGTAACAAATACAAAAAAACATATTGGTTGATGTCCTCTGCAGTACTACAGCAATGTACCTTCCTCACTGTAAACTGGTGGAAGGAAGAGCTGCCCAGAGGAGTGCATTTGTCAGACACCCCATCAGAAATTTATCAGCAGGGCCACGCTTCTCTCACACCCCATCTTTCTGACACCGCGCCCTTTAGTTCCCTTCCCATTACCTTCAACTGTATCCTTCCCACATACCACCCCTACTCCTTTCATGCTTGCGGATGCCTGCAGGACTGATTTCATGGGCTGTGCCTACCAGAACACTTTCTGGCTTAGACATTAGAAAGGGCACTGTTTCTCTCAGAATGCTTCATAAGGTATCAGAACACAGAAAATGAGTTTTCCAAAAACCAATTCCCCAAAAGCAGTGGATAAGACAGTAATATTTTCTCCTACACAAAGTTTAGGACTCAGCAAGTGCTTCAAATGGACAGCCTCACAGTTTCCACTGATGTTTTCAGCACTTTTTGAGGCATACTGCACCATTTCTGAGGCATCTAAGTGAGATTTTCTTGCAGCTTATTTATAATAAAATCTGAAATTAGCACATCAGTTGATCACATTTGGATTTCCTTTGTCAATAAACATTTTCTACTAACATCTGCCAAGTCCCCTACAATGCTCTGGCAGCAATCAATATTGAATCTGACTATAGGGCACAGGACACCTCAAGAAAAAAAAAATGTTAATCAATTAGCTCTTCTTGCACACACTGAAGAAGGAAGTTCGATGCTCTGCACTGAGTCGCTTCTCATAGAAGCCAACACAACTACTCACACCCGTAAGAAAGATTTTACAGCACTTGGGAAGCACAGGTGAGTACAATCAAGGATTTCTCAAGCTCCAAGAAAGCTTGAAAATGCAAGTATGATGAAAGCGTAGAAACTAGACATCAGCAAAGTCTTGAGTACAAAAACTGCTACTTGTTTTAACAGAGCATCCCAAGCAAGGCTTCACAGGTCAGGAAGAAGTTGTGTGAACAAATCAACTGGTCCTCCAGAAACACAATCACCAGATTGAGTGGACTGCTTGGTACCCACACAGGCAATTTCTGGCATGAAAATACCGCCTAAAGGTACCCTAAATCACCAAGCTGCTGCAGGAAGGGCAGAAAATGCTTTCTAATCTGAATTTCTACTCTTCTCACATTCCATGTGCAACGCTGTAATGCGATGGAAAGTGCAGCAATGACAGCAAAGTAGCAAAGTCCCAGGCTGCAGCAAGTGAGGATTTGCACAAATGCAACAGCCATGGGCACGGAAACAAAGGAAAGAAGCTGCTTACCCTTGGAAGGTCTCAGGTACACAGGGATCTCCAACAATATACCCTTACCTCCACTGCCAACCCTTAAATGAGGTCTGATCATTTCCCCCATTTTCCCCATGCACATTCCTCAGGTGCATTCCTTGCACCTGAGCTGCCCTGGGTTGGCCCTGCCTTCCCACCAGGTGCTCAATCACTGGTTTCAGGCCATGACTCAGCATTTCCGTTACGCCATGTTTCATCATTTGCTGCTTCTAATCAGTCACAGTTTGAATAATTCAAAATTGAAAAATATGCTGCTCAATTAGTTCCTTTTAAGGATTATTTTCCCCACTTAAATCTTGCTGCAGTGGGAGATAAAGAATTTACAGATCTTGTTTATCTGTCCCTAAGGAGAGGAAGCACAGGACAGAGCTGAAGTTATAAACAGAAGTGAGTGAAATCTTAACATTCTGCAACTAACCAGGAGGTTCCTACCAACAGACCTCGGAAAGTGTCTGAAAAATCAGCAAATACTGCAGAAAAGTAAATTATGTGGCAAAAACCTAATACCAGATTGACTAGAACAGTTAAGAAACTCCATCAGTCATTTCAGAGATTATTTTGTTAAGTGTACTGAAAGTTTCAATGTTCTTCCAGCAACCATGTCGATTTTCTCTGCCGCTAGCAGTTCGTCTAAGAGCACAGTTTAGGAACAAGTAAATTAAAAGTGACAGGTGTGACTCAGCCAACTCTAGCATCAAGTGAAATGGAAGCACTGAAGTTGCTATTGGCACATTGAGAGGAAATATGGGAGAAAGTAAAGCTACAATGATGGTCTCAACCTGGAGATTTAGAGATATTTATACAGTCAGCAGGTTGACTGACACAGTATAAGGTCAAATTCACTGTAGGACTAAAGCAGCAAAGACATGTGTTTGCAAGAGATAGAAAGTGACAAGACTATGTCAAGATTTTTGCACTGTGCCTGACTGCAGCACACTCAGTTCTGTCCAGTGCTAATACCACCAGCTGTCACTAACAGCTAACTTCCATTTTGAAACAAAATACAGCTAAAACTTTTCCAACGCATGCAATGAAAATTCTTGATGAACCTTGAGTACTAATGGAGTCCACATTGTTATGCTGCCCTTTCAAAGTAAGTCTAGCTGGAGAAATTCCAGATGCATCTTCAAGAAGCCATCCTGATCAGGCTCCAGAACTGCATGTGGATGGTCAGCATCACCCCACATTTTCGCTGCTGTCTAATGGAGTTCTTCCAATGAGCTATTCACTTCGTTTTGTACTCGCATATGAAATCATCTAGTACTTCAGCTGCTGTAAGCCTTACAACTGGCACATTTTCATCTAGTCAAAGAGCTCTTGCCTCTTGAGGGAAGTCAAAACTGGCAGATACCAGCGGGAGATTACTTGGAGCAGAGAGACCTGCAGTGTGCAAAACCCTTGGTACCACCTGACATCCTAAGGGCAACAGCAGAAGAGGAAGAGAGAGGTAAGCCAGGAAAAATGCCAGTAACAATGTAGGCCTTCAATCAGGTCAAGTGGATTGTATCAGCGAAGAACAGATTTCGACGAAGTGGGCCGCTACCCTTCAGTGGAGCAGAGCTAAGGTACTATTCTGTGGAATAACTCTGACATGTATATCAATGGGGAGACTGAAGCTGCAAGACCAACCGAGCCTCTACGTACCTGCACAGGACGCAAAGTAACTTGATTTAAACCACTAGCAGTGGTACCGAAGGGATGAATTTGAATGGACCCATTCATTATTTTTGGAGTTGTTTCATAAAAAGCTACCTTTCTTCAGGCTTCCTTTGCATCCTGAGTTCAACACCAGGATCCTCAGTACAAAACAGACGTGGGACGTACGGGAAAGAGTCTAGCAAATGTCACACGGGGTGATGAAGGGCCTGGAGTGTCTGTCATGTCAGGAGAGCCTGAGAGCTGGGGCTGTTCAGCATGAAGACCTGAAGTCTTACTGGTGTGTGTAAATACTCAGATAGCCCAGAAAGGCTTTAGAATCTCCATCATTAAAGGTGCTGTAGCTGACTGCCCAACCTGGTGCACTAACACTACACACATTCCTGTATAACCCACTCTATTTAGCGCTGAAAAGTGCAGATACCAACTTTTCCACTGAAGAAGACAGCTGGCCTCAAGGAGTTGTTTGGCCTCAAGGAGTAATGTGTCCTCAAGGAGTCATGGAAACAGAATAAAGCTTTGCAAAGATACAGCTCTTTATTTGGACGCAGGCTGCTGTCCATGCCTCCCAGCAAAAGTCACCACAGGAAGGGCATGCTACGGAATTGCTGGCTAGGAAGTGGCTGACATGCTGGAGATTGTGACTATTCCTTACTGTACTGCACAGGAGAAGAGAAATGTCTCTCTGGAGTTATTGACAGGCAGAACTTCTTCTCTCTCATATATCTCATTCCACAAAGTTTGCCAGAGACTTAAACCCTGCATAGAGACCACCTGATCAAGGTGTGCAATATCATGAAGTCCTTCTCCCTGTGACTGTGCCCCATCTATCACACCAACATTGCAGACACAGGTGGAATTCAGCTTCAAAAGCATTCTTTCAGACTGCAGAAGCAGAGAGAACCCTGACACACACATTTTCAGAGAGATCATCATTGTGGTTAGCGCAAACACATTTTCTAGCAGCTGCACACCCGAGGTAATTTGCAGGCACAGGCAGTGCAAGAACAACAGCTCCGAGTGGCAGAGTGGACTCCAGGTCAGCTGGGAGACTGGCCTCATCACAGTGATTTGTGTGCAGCCTCCTCATCTGAGGATTTCCAAACCACAAAGATCATCACCACGCAGCAGACTCTTAAATTCTCTTTTCTCTGACATAGCACTCGAATGTTGTCTTCTGAGAACGAAGTATTCCGTAACAGATGTTAAAAAATAATATTGCCAATAATTTCACAAAGTGCTAAGGAGGGGTTCCTGTTTTAGCATTGATTCTGTGGTTTTAAGTCTCATGCACTCTGCCATCACACTATGCAGGTGACCTCCAATTCCACAAAGTCTGTTAGGTGTGTTGATATAAAATTAAGTCTGAAATGAGCTGACCTGCTTAATTAGGATGTCTATAGAGTTTAATGAAACAATTTAGTGCTTTGGTCTTTCCTCTCTGCAAGAGGACTCTGATTTCTCACAAGTACAGAGACATCTAAACACAAATTGCAGTTTATAATGCTGTTAAGGAAAAAAACTTGCTCATGATTTGGCCACATCTATAAAACCTAATTCCCACAGCCAAGCTCATTTTGTGCAAAATTTGCTTTTTACCTTCCAGATATCTTCCTGGAAGGTCCTACAGCTCTACCCCTACATTCTAGAGAAAAACACATATTTGGAAATCTCCATTCCTCAAAAAAATGTTGGCCTTGGTTTTGCTTTAGAGCAGTGCCTATGGCAGCTGGTGCCTCTACTGGAGAAGGCATAAAGCGTTCACTTGGGTAGCAGAAAGACTGGTTCCTGCCACAGGAATGAATGTAAGTACCGGTGCCATGTTTCTGAAAAATCTTTAGTTCCACTCCTTCTGCAGAAGGCACCATATTTGACAAAAGCTTCTGTTATTAGTGTATTTTTTAATCAATGTATGAGTGATCTTCCTTTGTGAAGCTGTTTCTTCACTAGTGCTTTCTTCCAGACAACCGCATGATGCCATTTCTCCTCATTCTTGGTTTAGGGCCTTCTAATGAGTCTTGAAAGGTATACGGTAAAGGATTTCAAAGTCACGCACAGAGTAGTAACTGTGCCATTGTACATGTAGGAATTATGATGCAAGAGACACTCTTCTCTACTAATCTTCTTGACAAAAAGATGATCTGTTCCCCGCAGAACTTTTGAATGACCCTGTAGGAATACGCACAGGGCTCCGCTGTCTAATTTCTCCATCCTTCTAAAATGTTATGGGGGTATTCTCCTGAGGTTTGCTATCCCAGAAATCCAGGTCAAGAACGGCATTCATTTAACACTCACTGTAACCCTCAAAATTAACTGGAGTAGGTACTACGTAATAGTTGCAAACTACATGCTTCTCCACTGCATATTCTGCACTTGAACAGATGCCTCGATCAGCATTAGCGTTACCGCTGCAAATAGTGCAGGAAATATTCAGATTTTTGTTTCAATAATGAACCAAAAAAATATTCCAACCTGAGCATAGCAAACTGTCACTGCAGAATTGTTCGCTATGAAGCAGACATTTTCTAAATAGACAAAGTACTTAATTTTTGTCATGCACTAAAAGACTTAAAAATGGCTGATAGGCTTTTGAGGCATCAGGAAGATTGACTGGTTGGGGCAACCAAAATCACAGCTGCATTTATGGCGTCTGCTCAAGTCACTTATGCCACAAAAATGAGAGAAGCATTTCCAAGCACAGAAAGGCAGTGCTCCTGCTCCAGTGCTGAGTCATCACAGCCTCAACAAATATTCTGTAATTAGAGTTGTTCATTTTAACAATGCTAAAGAGCTCTGGGGGAAAACCTGTGAAAATTTATTAACATTACAATATTTAAACATTTTTGCCACACCATATCCTGACATTGATCCTCCTTAGCAGCTTACATTCCCCCCTGAAAAGGGAACAAATGCTCTGAAGCCCTTATAAAGCATTATAAATCATAACCAACTGAAGACTAAGATCTTATCGGCAGCTTTGGTGTAGACACAGCCAATGTTAAGGAGATGACATAACACAGGCATTGCTCGTGGTGACTCCTGGAGCTGAGGTTACTCAATTTTGTTCACAATGCCCTATTTTGACTTCCTTGTGTGGCTGCTGAACTGGAATGTTCAAGAGAAGTTTTTAGAAACAGATTATCCTTAAATCAAATTTGGAGATACTGAGATGAAACACTTGAATACAACTTTTTAAAAAAAAAAAAAGAAAATGAAATTAGGAAGGAAATTTTCTTTTTTGTCCTCTCAGAAATTACTGCAGCTCTTCCTTTGAAAAATGTAAGCATGTAGATGCTTTGTAGTAGGGGTGTGAAATACAGAAATGGAGCTGTCTTACTGTCAAAATGTCTTCTACTATCCCTATACATATGCAGCAAAACCCACTCATTACAAATCTGAAAAAAAAAAGAACACAACCCACTCACTCAAGATCTGTTAGAATTCAGCACTGTTGGCAAAGCTCTTAAAAACTGAAAATTAGACATTAGATTTGTCCAACAAGACACACAGAAGAATCCCCAAATCTGGTTTAAATTATTCACGTTGCATCATGAAGAAGCTCTTGTGTTCACCCTTTACATTCAAGAAGCACAAAGCCTGTCTCGGCTGACTTGTCCCAAGAGACCTTCCCCTTTCTGCAATTCATTGCCCACAGCAGAAAACATCTTCCAGATTCCGCAAGAACTGATACAGCAGTCTCAGATAACAAATTCCTTCATTTCATAGCCCTGCTGCATTCCTACTTCTTGATCCAGTCTTATCAAAATAAATAAAAGTCTTCAGTGGCTTAAAAAATCAATTTAGAGAAGACACCATGAAACTGAAGATTATTCTTTGACATATACATTACAGCATTCCAGACAGGACTGACGTGAAAAGGCAAACTTAGCTGATCTCATTCCAGACTTCCGCACCCTCTTTGTAGCCTAACATTATTTCAGTGCTCCAGTGTTACAGCAATGAAACAACAGCAACACCAACTACCACACAAAGAGGTTCTCAAGTCTCAACCCTCTGCATTAAGGTAACGAATCATAGAATCATTAAGATTGGAAAAGACCTCTAAGATCATCTAGTGCAGATGTCCATCTACCACCAACACTGCCCACTAAACCATGCCCCTAAGTACTACGGCCCTTTCATTAAACGCCACCAAAGACAGTGACACCACCATCTCCCTAGGCAGCCAGTTCAAATATCCCACCCCTCTCTGAGAACAAATTCTTTCTAATATCCAACCTCAACACAACCTGGCCCAACTTGAAGCCAGTCCCTCCTGGGGCCAATCTCCTCCTCACCACCTCCTTTCATGCAGTTGTAGAGAGTCATAATACCCCTCCTGATCCTCCTCTGCTCCAGAACAAACAATCCCAGTTCCCTCAGCCAACCCCTATAACATCTGTGCTCCAGACCCCTCATAGCTTCGTTTCCCTCCTCAGGACATGTTCCAGGGCCTCAATGTCCTTCTTGTAGTGAGGAGCCCAATACCGAACACAGCACTCAAAGCATGGCCTCACCAGTGCTGAGTAGAAGGGGACAATGTCTTCCCTGCTCCTGCTGGCTGCCTGCACTAATTCTGATACAAGCCAAGGATGCTATTGGACCTCCTTGACCACTTGGGCACACTGCTGGCTCATGTTTAGTCAAGTGCTGACCAATGTCCCCAAATCCTTTTTCTCCACACAGTCTTCCAGCCACTCTGCCCCAAGCCCGTAGCATTGCATAGGGTTGTCATGGACAAAGTGCAGTATCCAACACTTAGTCTTGTTTGAATTTCATCCCATTGGTTCATCAGCTCATCAACCCAGCCTGCCCAGGTCCCTCTGTAGGGCCTTCCTACCCTTAGGGAAATCAACACAATCCCCAACTTCATGTCATCTGAAAACTTACCGAAGGTGCATTCAATTCCCTCATCCACATCATCAATAAAAATGTTAAACAGGATGGACTCCAATACCAACCCCTGGGGAGCACCACTAATGACCGGTTGCCAGCTGGATTTAACTCCATTCACCACCACTCTCTCGGCCCAGCCCTCCAGCCATTTCTTTACCCTGCCAAGAACTTACCTGTCCAAGCCAGGAGCTGCCAGCCCACTTGTCCTGTCCAAATATGATATTTGTTCTCTCCAGATATATGACCATAGAGGAGTGGGTGAATCACAGCAGGGTAAAAATTAATAGTACAGTTGTAATGCATGAACACAACAGTTTACAGCGTATAACCCTACTGGTCTTGCCACTGTAAATTTCACAGGAGACGCACGTCATAACCTACAAATCACTTAAACCCATGTTAAACTATTAACTATAGAACAATCCTTACTCCCACATATAGCATATCAAATAAAACACTAATTTCACATTACATTTAATACAGTTTTCTAGGAGACAAGAAATTGAACTCAAAAATATATCTAGTGAAAATGATTTCACTCCCCAATTTGAAATGCTGCCTGATAATTCTATGAAGTAAGAAAGAAAAAATCACAAGTTCTCCATGCAACTATTAAAAACGTGATACTTTGGCTATAATTAGTGCACTTTACTGTGAGCTGTAAATTGTACTGATTATGCTTGCAATTTGAAGTCCAGTCACCTCAATACTTAATTATCAACATAAATAGCTTAATAATACTTCACCTATTTTATTTCCACGACAGGGAGTTCTGCTAAATATGCAAAGGCAACAACAGTACTCCATGATGTATTGCTGAAGCATTGAGAGAGAAGAGCAGTGCTGCTGCCAGCAACCCAATAAAGCAGTATACAGGCTTCTCCTGTCTTGTTCAGCAATGTTCTAATCTACTTCCATCTTCTTTAACAGTTTTCAATAAATTAACAGCAAATGAATGAAATACCATTACAGCACACTTATTTCATTTGTAGCACCGAAGACATAACATATTTGGTAGGAAGCCCAGACGCAATAAAATAACTCGATCCCGGTCAAAACACAGGAACCCCCTGCTATGGGCACGTGGCAGGCTGGCACTGCAGCTCAACATTGCCACTGGCACCAGCCTGGTGCTGTCATGGGAAACAAGCTGCCCAACAGCTCCAGAGAAGACAAGGCAAACACAGGGACCAGGCATTTACACCAAAAGTCACCAGGCATGTTTCAAATTCAGATCCCCTAATGCAAGAGAACGTTAAAAATAGTAACACTACCAAGGCTCACTTAGAGGCTTCAGTGTAAACAGTTCATATCAAAAATGATGCTAATAACACAGCAACTGCACTGAAGATTAGAAAAATCAACACTGCAAGAAGTCAGTATGAGATTTCCTAGCTGTATTTAGAAATGAACTCATTTAAGATGCAGTAGCTGTAATGAGTAGCGCTACACTACATAAGATTTTCCATTTGGATCTGAGTTCGCTATACTGGGTGTATCATTCAAATATCTGCCACAGCCCCGTGACACACTCTCACAAACAGTTGTTTTCTTCCATTAATATCATTAAATTACCTTCAGTGCCGTCAGTAATAACGAGCCTGAGTTGCTAGTTTGAGGATAACATTGAACGCTTGACAGCTCTACAAGATAGCTTCTAAGACAGAATTTGCGTCTTCTCTAGATGAGCACCGCGGGGTTTTTCAGTGGTTTGTAGCTTTTTCCCCCCCTTTTTAACTGAACGTCAATAGCATAGTGGTAGACAGCTGAACAGTTTCAACTACTGTCAGTGATGAACACAGGAGCTAAATCTGCACATAAGAACTCCGCAGGACAATGCACACAAGACAGAGGAGGATGACTGCATATAAATAAGTGCTCATATAAACAAAACCATGTGCTGACAGGATTGCTGTTTCAAACAGGCAGAGCCTGGAGAAATAGGACAAACTTTAGGAGTTGTTTACTATTCTCTTGGCACCTTCTTTTTACTGAATGAACCGACACCTGCATTTCCAATGCCTTTCCAAAGGCACTTGTTTTTTAATCAGCTCTTGTCCGTAAGCCCAGAGCCAGCTGAAGGCTCTGCAACACTGCAAAAACAAGCCCAGCAGGGTGAGGGCCAGCAACTTACTGCCATGCTAAAACCAGCAGCAGGGGCTGCTGGAGGAGGCAAGGCTAACATTTGCAAAACCCTGTGGAAGTTAACATCACGATTTTTGCTAAGTGCTAGCTCCATCGTGCCATGAGCCAAGCAAGTGCATACATGCGAGCAGCAGCCTTCAGGAGGGCTCTGCCGTACATCCCCGGTGGGCTGTGCGTGCCATGCTTTGGGGTCAGTGCTCCCACTGACTTCAAGTCGGATCTGTGCCAACCACGAGGCAGCAGGATCCCACAGTAACTCAGGAACAAAACGCTACATTTGTTTTGATCGCATTAAAGTCAGAACGTGCTATTAAAAGAAGTTGTAGCAGATGACTGGGTCCCAAAGAACCACAGGCAATAAATTCACGTGGCAGTTCTGTTTTATAACTTAAGACCCGCTTATCCTTTCTTTGTCTATTCTCATTACTCCCTGATACAGAATTAACGTAAAAATCGAATTAGATGCTCAGGGAAGTGCATGACTGAGCTGGCCTGACAAAAAACGCTATTAAAAGCATTTAGGTAAACATCTCAATTTGGAAAGCTTTGAAATGCGTAGGGTGCCTCTGACCGAGTAACCATAAAAACACAAAGCCTAAATGGGGACTCTCAGTGCCAAGAAAGGAGCAGTTGCTCCGGGTCTTGCAGGGGTGCTTGCTCTCAGCAGCCAGCCTGGTGGGAAGGTCCCAGCCCCACTGCCTTTGCTCGGTAACTAAGCTGACCAAAGTTAATATAAAACAGAGATGAAAAATTGGTTTTACATCAATATTAACTAAGAATCATAGAATCGTTAAGCTTGGAAAAGACCTCTAAGACCACCAAGTCCAACCCCAACCCATCCCCACTAACCATGTCCCCAGGTGCCACTTCTCCACAGTTATTGAACACCTCCAGGGAAGGCGATTGCATCACCTCCCTGGGCAGCCTGTGCCAATACGTTACCACTCTTTCTGGGAAGAGATTCCTCCTAATAACCAACCAGAGGCATAATGAGGCATTAGCATCCTTCAGTGACAGGCAAAAGGCTTGCACCAACAGACTGAGGCTTTGGCCGACCTCCCAGCTCACCATATTCCCCCAAAATGTGCCTTGGAACACCATTTAGCCTGAGCCAAGATGACTGATACAGAATCACAGGATCTTTATGGCTGGTAAGAAAAAGCAAGAATGGGTAGAGCCATAACTCACAGTCAGATGAGCGAGTGCCTTCCCTCTCCTCTGGACTTGCAGGGAGAGAACTATCACACAATAATTATTTCACAGTAAGTAGATAAAGAAATAAAAAGGTGGAATACTTCAATAAACATAAGCCACAGATGTATTACTAACTCAGCAGCCATGGTACTCCCACTCCTCATGAAATTTTGGTAGCAAAATGTGCATTAACTTGTTACCTCGCAAGTTCTGCTTATGCTAAGTTACTTGCAGAATACTGATAGAATATTTACAAAATATTGATACTTAATTAAGTCAGCAGACTGTTCGCTGTTCCTCCCAGAAGCTGGTGGACCTGCCTGGTTTCCCACCAAGAGAACATCCCTGCGTGTGGGGGGAATCTGTGTGCAAGTAGTCAAAGCACACTCGTAAGTTAATAAACTTATTCTCTCTTATTCCTATCTTCCCCTGAAAACCACTGTTTTCTCCAGCAAGGCCAGTTTAACCAGCGAGCCCAAACATACCTCTCAAAATTTTTAACATACAACGGAAAACACACACTATCAGCAAATACTTAATCCCAGACACATAGACACTGAAAAGGTGGCACTTGCTGCTCCCGCACGCAGCCCTCAAACCAAAGCAGTGCTGGGACCAAGACACAGCTAACTGAAAATAAAACACAAACATCAGGATTTTCCTTAAAACAAAGTGAGTAATTCTTTTAAGAATCTGGTAGTTAACTAGAAGATGAAAATGATACAAAAGTCCACAATATAAAAGTTAATTGCTCCTTAACTGTTTTTCTATGAATAGCAAAGGCATCAAGCCACAGAGATCAAACTTTCACCCAAGCAACAATTACATGAACTGAAATAAGTTTTAAAGTTTTCCTGAGAATGACGTATCCACATGGAGTAAAGACACAACTAACTCAGTATTTCATTAGATTAACTAACACTGATCATTTCAGTAATCTGTTCTCTAGCTAATAATGATATCTATATGAACAGTCCACCACTGATTTTAAGACAGCATCGTGTAACGCAATGGAAAGCACTGCAATAACAGCACAGCAGCAAGGTCCCAAACTGCAGCAAGTGAGAATCGGCTCAAATGCAGCAGCCACAGATTAAAAAAAAAAAAAAAAAAATCCTGGCTCCACCCCTTCTGGTCACTCAAGTGAATTGCTTGCACCTGAGCTGCTCTGGGTTGGCCCTGCCTTACCACCAGGTGCTCCATCACTGGTTCAGGCCATGACTCAGCATTTCCGCTTCTCATAGGTAACTTGAATACTGCATCACCATTATTTAGCTTCAGCTGTTCCTAACTGTAACTTATTTGCATTGTCCTAGTCACTGAAGGGCTCAACAGATGACTGTACAATTTATTGTGCACCTTCATTTGTGTAAGCGTGCACTTCAGGAGAGCATCAGTGTCATCCTGTATGTATTTCTTCAACACCCTCCATAGCAATTCAGCCCATCTCCTTGGCTATGAGTGCAGTTCAAGCAAGTAACACTTTTCCCACTTCTGAAGATGCCTCTCCCAGCTACATCAATAAACTCAGTTGGAATTCCACAGGAGAAATAACCCATGCTTCAGATGCAGCTGGCAGATCAGAGCTCACACGCTGGAGATCATAGAATCATTAAATTTGGAAAAGATCTCTAAGATCATCTACGCCAACCAACCACCTACCACCAATACTGCCCACTAAACCATGTCCCTAAGTACTACATCTGCCCTTTCATTAAACACCTGCAGAGTTGGCGACTCCACCACCTCCCTGGGCAGCCTGCACTATTTCTGATACCAGCCAAGGATGCTGTTGGCCTTCTTGACCACCTGGGCTCACTGCTGGCTCATGTTTGGTCAACACTTGACTGACGTCCCCTGATCCTTTTTCTCTACACAGTTTGCCAGCCACTCTGCCCCAAGCCTGTAGCGTTGCATGGGGTTGTTGTGGCCAAAGTGGAGGACCCAAAACTTGGTCTTGTTTGGACTACATCCCATTAGCTTCAGCTCATCCATTCAGCCTGCCCAGGTTCCTCTGTAGGACCTTCCTACCCTTAGGGAGATTGACATTTCCCCCCAGCTTGGTGTCATCTGAAAACTTACTGAGGGTGCACTCAATTCTCACATCCAAATCATTAATAATAATATTAAGCAGGATGGGCCTCAATACCGACCCCTGGGGAACACCACTTGTGACTGGTCGCCAGCTGGATTTAACTCCATTGGCGACCACGCTCTGGGCCTCGCCATCCAGCCAGTTTTTACCCAGCAAACAGCGTACCTGTCCAAGCCACAGATCTCACAGATGTTGAGAAACTTCCTGTGTGCACAAGTAGGCAGCACTGATTTCAGCAAAGATTGCCTAAAAAGAAAATTTTAGATTTCTGTGTTTAGACAGTTGTAACAATAGCCACAGAAATTCATCCTACTCAGGCTCTGTATCATACACTACATTAACTCAGCCTATAGTTAATGCTGTTGAAAACAAATTGCATTCCCAGAATATCTTCCTGTAAGATTATCTCTCTGTGGTAATTTTAATTATCTGCATTATATTGGAAGTATTGGATACATTAATATATCTGATATAATTTGAATATTCTATACATTATTATCTCAGTCCTGTTACCACTATCTATTACTTTTAATTCATCACTGATTTTTAAAATGAGCTATTGGCTTTTCAACCAAACACACGCCACACAGACAGCCCATCTAATGGGGACCAGAGATCCGCAGTGTGTTGGAGGACCATAGTCTAATTTCAGATAAGCATCACGCGCACTTCCCTTTGAGTATTCAGAGTTTCATTAATTGCAGCGGCTGGCTCAGGGCCTTTTAGAGGACAAAAAAGAGGGAAGTATTGACACATTCTACACACAGTCTCCTCCATAGGATGCTGAGCCCCGCAAAAAGAAGGGAGCCAAAAGAAGTCATCCAAAAAGCTAAAAGCGGCTAAAATATCTGAGATTTCATCCTCGTGAACACAAGTGGTAGTGTTGGCCCCAACCAGACCAGAATTTTCACCAGCAGATCTCCAGCTCCCAGCTACACTCCTATAAGAAGCGCCCAGACACTTTTCAGAATCCCAGATTATTTAACGGTGACTGTGCTACAGGAACACTGTGCTTCAGTTTCACCTCCTCTGCCAGGAACACACTGCAAGCTCCCAAGAATGAAAGGTGGCTGGCTGTGAATCTGAAGCCTTCTACATAACTCAAAGATAACGGGTAAATTATTTTAAACATAATAATAATAAACCATTTGGCAGCACCTGGGAACTGATCGCAGGGGTCCCTACTCGCAGTGTCTCTCGATGAACTGATATTTCCCCAGGCAGAACACCATCATCATGCAGTTTCACTAAGCACGCTGAAAGCCTGACACATTTTTCTCTGCAGTCTAGCTCTAACACAGCTGTAATACTCTACCTCTTTAGGTGCACTCAAGCTATAAAGTCTTAACACCATTCATCCAGCATCCCATTTCCTGTCTGAAATATTTACAAAGAAAAAAATATTAGACAGCCTTGTATCTGGAAAAACTATTCAACCCAGCTTGTCCTCACCTGTTTACCTAATCCCCAGTCCTCCCCTCCCTTAATCTAATCACTGAAACTCATTCACAGGCACAGCTTTCAGCACTTTCCTTGATAGACTGGTCTCAAGGTTCACCCCCAGCCGATCTCCATGTAAGATGGTTGGTTCTGTCTCAGTCCCAACCTCCCGCTGCTTCACACCATGCCCACTGAGCAGCATGAAGGTAGACCTCTCCATGGGTTACAGACAGGATTTTTGCAAAGGCCTTCCCAGGAAGAGAAGAACAGCTCCTGAAGCACCTCTGGCAAGAACGGCAGAGGGAGGCCCTCCAGCACGTGCTCTGGACAGAGCTTCATCTCCTTCTCCTCAAGAGATGAATGGCAGGGGTTCATGGAAGCCACCTCATCCCTCCCTCATCTCTCTCCCTGTTAGCAGCATTTGAATTAGACTTTTTTTTCCCATTGGTGATTGTCCATTATTTCTCATGGTAGGAGACAAAGCAAACAAAGATCAGTATTGATCTTTGTTCTATCCTATTGTACCATTTAAACAAGGCAAATGAGTACTGTCCAATGGATATTTTGATATTGCTGCTAGCTGATGGACTGAATTAGTAGGGAAAGGATTTGATTAATGAAGAACCAAAAAAAGGACAGAATAATTAACATCCAGGAAAAAATTTTTACGGACGATGAATCACTTTAAATCTGACTGCAAGTTTGATCTAATAGCCTGAGATTTCAATAAGGCATTTGACTTTGTATGTCACACTTTTATTAATAAAATATAAAATGAATATGGTGCATATGCAATAGATTTAGAGCAATTAAACTGAGCAGCAGTGCTTCTAATGGACTCCCATGGGGATCAATTCTCAGCCTTCAACGTTCTTATCTGTAACCTGGAGGAAGGAAAAACCCTCTCTGATGAAAGATGACAGACGGGGAAAGAGGTGAATAACGAAGCAGGCAGGCAGATACGGCCACGTATCAGATACACCTCTGGAAAATGGACCAGTTTCATGGGATAAGAGTGTCTAAGAAGGGGAATAATGACAAATGGTTGGGTCTACTTAGCAAACTGCCGCTTCCACAAGTAGGAAAAACACTGTAGCCTCAGGGTCTGTTAGCCTTGCCTCTCTTGACTATACCAAAGTCTGCAGTATAGACTTACTCTAAAAACAATATGTCTTGCAAGCAGATGGGAATAATCAGATCAGTGGACACTCCTACAGGAGTAGCCTAGGTTCACTGTGTTACACCTGATACAGATGCTAGCGCCAGATCCTGATGAACCGGGAATTCCAGTCCAGCTCCGGGGGCTGCAGCTCCAGAGGGATGTCAGACGGCAACACTTCAAGAAGGGCTCATGAGAATGACAAAAAACGTGGAAAATGTGCCTTTGACGGAGCCATCTGAGAACTCAAAGTGAAAGGCACGGCTTGATCGCGGTGTGCGAGTACTTAAGCATGAAAAAGATACTTCAGAGCTCTTCAGTCTGGTGGATAAGATGGCCAGCAAATGAAGTGGGACATATTCAGTACAGAAATAAGATAAAAATTTCCAAACATGATAGCAATATCCTTCACTGATAATTGTGGTGAACTACAACTAAAAAAAATTAATTAGGATTGCATAGTAGTTTAAAGATTATTAAAAGCTGCCCAGAGCTGTCAGTCACTGAAAAATAGGATATCTTTAGTTCCACCATATGCAGGAAACGAATCCAAAGCTGTCAGTGATTCCTTTCTGACCTCATTACCCACAAATCTGTTACTAATAGTTTTTCCCCTGTTCCACATGCCTTGTTACAGCTGATAACCACCCACCTCCAACTTTCGCTATTCTTGTCCATGTGAGAGGACCAGAGGAAATGCTGTACATCTTCAGGAACAACTTTTACCAAGCTAGTAAAATTCCGTTGGAAAAGCACTCCGTATTTTCATAATAGCTATGCAACAAGAGCCCAAGAGATTTTTATAGGTTTCTCATTAGCCACAGAAAATAAAAGGGAAGGGATGGAAAGTACTGCTTTTCTTCATAGCTGTAGATCCACAAACAGCATCCCATAAGAAGTCTAGCCAGTGCATGAAGACCACACACTGAAGACATAACTGCGATAGAGAACTGTAAAAATGCATTCTCTTTCTCAACCAGCCACGACCCCTATAAAAATCCAGTCTTTCAGCACAGATACCTTCATCAGCCAAAGCTACTCTTCAGATCAAAAGCAAGCTGTACAAAGAAGGAACTAGGCAAGCCTGAAATGGTTTCTTTTCAATCAGCTTTTCAGAACTTCGGTGCCCAGCAACATAACATGATCTCAGTCATTTTTATACCTTTCAAAACAAAGAACAGCTGTTTGGTAGCAACCTGTTCCCAATGATAAACTTCAGTTTCCCAACTCTTTTGTTGACATCTCTGCAATGGTTGCCAGCATATTTTATCAGCCTCAGTTATTCCACTGTTTTATAGCTATCGCTGAAAATGAACACAACAATCTCTGTTTGCCATTTCTTAGGAATGTGTCTTTTGACATTTTAATTTCCATGCACTTAAACGTTTAGCCTTTCCCTTGATTTGCACACTTAGAAAATCTATATCTTAGCATCTGTGAGTTCACACAGATTTAAAAAACAACATGGTCGTGTTATCCGAGATGGTGAATATACAAGGTTGGATTTACAAAATCCATACCTCTCAAACACAATTTAATTGAAGACTTCATGTGCATGTAGAAGACACTGCAATGAAATCAGCACATCGCTGACGCAGTGATGCAGAACAGCCCTGCTGCTTTTTAATGAACTGATCTACAGATGGATTTTCATCTGTATTGGCTTCCTTCAGGAATTTTTTGTCACCGTACCACTGTGTGAGCACCTGGGAAGACAATGCATATGATCCATATGTGTATCATGTCAATAGAATTCCCTAGGAAGCAGCCAGAACCACTAACTATAGGCTTTTAGGTCATTGTAAAGAAAACATAGATATGCAGGGAAAATCAGAGACATTTCAGGAGCCGACCTACTGCTGCTTCACCCATTGATGTATCAAACCTGATTGTAATACCTGAACGCTGTACCGTATGGCAGGAATATTTACACTGTTTGAACACGAGGAATACGTGGGAAAAAGAAGAGGAAAAATCATGTAAGACTGCAAATAAAGTCAGTAGAAATCAACTGGGTTACTCCTCAAGAGCAACACTGCTATATCACTAACAGGCAATGACGTGACCAGCAAGGTACTGTAGGAAGACACGTCCTTGTGCGAGATGTTTTTCCTATAATTGCATATCTCTACTGGGTGGACCCGTGTCCAAAGCCTACCAGTGGTACCCAGCAGGAAGGCAGCGTCCCTTTGGATCCACTACACATAAAGAGCAGATTAGTTCAGCAAGTATAGTAGCTCCTTCCTCAGACTCTGCAGAAGGGAGTTAAAACAGTAAATAAACACTGAAATGCTCATTATTTTTAATGAAATGTTGATATGTTTGGATGTTGAAGCCTAAATTCATATGCAAATATCATCAGTATTTATTTCAGCAGAAACAACCGTTCCCACATGACTAAGGAAATGTCATAAACAGAAAATTACTCACACTCCCCTTCCCTTTTTTCATCAACCCGATCTCAAGCTGGTGCATGAGAGTTCAGAGAGCAGCACAGTGAAGACCAGAGGCCATCAGATACCCACTGCATTCCTGCATGACTGACCATGGTTCAAAATGAGATTGAGAACTTCTTTGCTAACCATTGTTCTACAGCAAGCAGTAAGCATTCTGTACAGACAGCGTATGGACTCCCTTCAACCTCACCAAGGATTCAGGTTGCTTCCTGTAATCTAATGAGAACAGTTTCATCACAGTTGTTTGAGCACACACGAATTTGAAGTACCTTGTATCTAAGCAAATGCTAAAGCCAGAGTTATTTTTATAAACTAATGTGGAGAATCACTCAGATCCAAGGAAGTAGCGGGAGCAAGGTAACTCCTGACCGGTTGACCAAAATCCAACGCACCCATCAAACCCACCAAAAAAGCATCTTTTCTGTGCTCCTGGAGGCCAGATTCTTTCTGCCCATGCTGAAGACCCCCATATTGTTTTGAATAAAGAGTCAGAAATTGAACTTCTCACTGTTCATTTGCCCATTCTTTCACAGAGTGTCCATACATATTTTACTCTTGTCGAGCTAATCAGACAGAACACTAAGAGAGCAACTTGAAATTACTAATTTCATCAAATCCCGGGCTCACAGTGCTGGATAACAGAATCCTGCCTCTCTCACACCCTCACCACCTTCCTCCACACGGAAGAGGATCCAGGCAGCACCCCACGCCCCACTCTGCTCCTGGCCCTCACCTCTGCAGCACCTCCCCTGGCAACACAGCACCTGAAGCACACAAGGCAGATGTGCCAATCCTGCTTCTTTGGTGCAGTTTGGGCTGTGTGCTCAGGTCACTGCCATCCACCGAGACCCAGTGGGCTACAGGAGGTGGCAGTGGCAATTTAGCACTTGGCACGAAGCGCTCTCCAAGTTGTTCAGCCAAGGCTCCAGCTGCGAGAGCTGTGCTGGAGGTGGCGTCACTGGGTTTGGAATTGCTGTTAATTAAGATGAGATCTCACAGTGCTGGTGTTCAGCAAACACACAAGAAGAAAGAGAGCTTTCCCTGACAAGTTTATCATTCGTAGAGGCCAAACAAACAAACATGGCACATAGAGGAAAATGGAGAGCTGTAAGTCTTCAAGTAAAGAAGCGTGAAATATTTCTGAAATTAAAAATCAAGCTTTTCACCTACAGCTAGAAATCCAGCCACTCTGTATTTGATGATGAAAGCACCAAGGTCTGGCTCAGCATCACAAATATGGGAAAACCAACCTCCAGAGCCCCACACCTTATCCTGCCGGGAGCTTCTGGCTGGGAGATCTCTTCCCTTGTGTTGGATTTTCCCTGAGGCCCAGGGGAGAATTGCTACCACAGCTGCGTAACCTGCGATCTGCCTCCTGAAGCACGAGCAGCAGGTAAGGCTTCACCCCACATGCCCTGAGTTCCCCACCTCGTCTTCACGCAGAGTGATGCCACGTGTTGCACGTATGTCATTTTCCCATAGACAGGAATATTCCCCCTTGGAGAAAGGTGTCTTAAAAATGCTGTGGGACAAATGCTCTTCCCATCGTTTAAGGCATCACTTTACACCACTTGGACCAGCAGATCTGCTGCAGGAGCCATTTACATCACAGTAACAGTCACAGAAATCAATACAAGCGCAATCTTTTAAAAGAAATCCAGAATCACATGGAGCCTGGCCTGCACAAACGTACAGAAACTAACCTTAGACAAAATTAGTGCTCTTGAATGAATCCTGGCCAGAGACATTGCCCCTGATTTCAATGGGAGACAGCATCGATGTGCTCTGCCTCGCTGGAGGACAGAGCTCTTCGTGCTGATCGAATCCCAATTCATGCACCACAACAGTAACAATTACCAATAAGCACCGGATAGGACTAACACAGCGCTGCACGCAATCTCAGCTGCAGCTCCCAAACCCGTTCACTGCAATGGATTAAGCAGCTCAGCACAGCTGCCCGACCACCTACAGTCCCCACGCAATGCCACGGGTGATGGGAATTCTCACTCTGCCAGCTGCGCGTGCTGTCACTGTGGGCTGTGGTGGGCACCAGCGTCGCTCCCCACCTTTTCTTCCCAAGCTAAAGGCTATGCGATACCCACAGGGATATCTACAAATGGATCTCCCACCAATGGACACTGGTACGGGGGTCAGTGGTGCGTGCTCCACACGGGCACGGAGACGGCAAAGGAACAACTTGCGTTAGCTCCGGTGATGAGGTCCGAGGAGGCGCTGCGCCCCATTGTCAGCGACAGCTCGGCTTTTAAAACGCGGGCACGGGGGATCGGCTGCTCTGAGCGAGGGGACGTTTCGTAATTCAGACGCGGAGCAAGAGTTCGCGCGAAATGCAGACCGAACCGTCAAGCACAGTAAAAGACGAGCCGGTCCTCCGACCACAGGGCCGTTGCTCTCGCAGAAATAAATCAAACCGCAGCACCGGAGAGCAAGGAACGGAGCGCGAGCACCGCTCTGCCAGCGCGCAGCCTACACTGAGGAAATCCCTCGGTCCAGCTGCACAACCGGCACCGCCGCACATCCCCACCTTAACAGCCTCCTAGCGCGGACCACGCTCCTGTTCTCTCCCTAAACACGGCCGCGTGTCGGGTCCAGCCTCTCCCTACGCTGCACCGCAGCCCGAGCACCGAGCTCGGCGCCTCCGGGCGCACACAGCCGCTGCCCGCGGGAGCCGTTGCCTCCTCAGAGGTCGGCCGGGGTACGGACCGCGGCGGGAAGCGCCGGGCAGCGCCGGCACCCGGCTCCCCTCGCCTCACACGCACCGCTGCACGAACCCTCCCGCGCCCCTCAGCCCCACGGTCCCACGGGGACGGCCGCTCCCCGCGCAGCGCAGCATCCCCCGCCCGGCCTCGGCTCCTTACCCCTGTCCGCGCGGGCGCCTGGGGCGAGAGCGACGATGGCGACCAGCAGCAGCGGAGGCAGCAGCGCGGCGGCCGGGGCCCGGCGCGGGGAGCCGGGAGCGGAGCGGGGCCCCGCGGGCCGAGCCCCGCCGCCCTCCGCCCGCCGCAGCATCCCCGCGCCTCGCTCGGCCCCGCCGCACCGAGCTCTAGAGCAGCGGCTGCACCGGGAAGAGGAGAAGGAGAAGAAGGAGCGGGAGGCTCCGCATGGTGCCGGCGGCCGACGCCTCAGGATGCGCTGCCCCTCAGCGGCGCGAGCACTCCGGCCGCGGGCGGGAGGCGGGAAGCTTCATCCACACCGCGCGCCCTGCGCTGCACGGCGCTGCACGATGCTGCACGGCGGCTGCCGAGCGCGAGGGGCGGGCAGCGCGCGGCGGGGCGGTGCCGCCGGGACACCCCCGACGGCCGCGAGGCGTCACGGGCTGCGGCTCCCGAGCCCGGCGCGGGGCGAAGCTGCCCGCGCTGATCCGCCCCGTTTGTGCCGTTCTGCTTGCTCTTCCCTCGCCCCGCCAATGCGTTCCGTGCTACATTCGCTTCCGCGCGGCGACTGCGAAGGGTTATCACAAAGGAAAGATGGCAGTTCCGCGGCGGATAGTAAAGCGGGCGGCTGGCGCTGCGGGGCGGCCCGACGCCTTGGTGCCCCCTGGCGGCGGCAGCTCGCCCCGTGCGTTGTCTCGCCCCTGAAACCCGTTCCCTTCACATCCTTGCTTTTGTCGTAACAAAATCGCCGTAGATAAATCCCTCATTAAGTCTTTTTTTCCTTTTTTAATCATTAGAAATAGAGCCGTCCCTTAGTTTTCCATTGTATATTACGTGTGTATAAGTACATGTTATATATATATAACGCTTTCCCTAGCAGATGTATTGGTGTAAAAAGACTCAAAACAGGTGTTTTGCAGAGCGACATTAGGACAGAACTGCTTACAGCTGGTAAAAATTTACACAATGACTGCAGCTAACTGCTTCCTGAGCCCACCTTTCCCATTGTCCCTGGGTGACTTCAGCCCGTGGGGATCTCACGGGCGGAGAATGAAGAGGCCCTGTGCCACCGCCCATCTGCCCTCGTTGGCCAAGGACACTGTTTGTTGAGCTGTAGGTTGACGTGAACAACGCTGGCTGAAATGACAAGCAAAACCCAGCCTCGTGGCTTTCTACTGAAGAATAGTTAACGCTGTTCCCCAAGACAGATGCATTTAGAACTACCTGAGTCTGCTCGAAGCACGTGCACAGCTCTACTGAAAGATAAAACAGACCTTGCTGAAGGGAAGGAGAATATGGGTCCCCACCAAGCCTTACCTACAATGTACCGTGCCTCCCCACACAGCAGGATCTAATTCAGGCTGGCCAGGCAAGCAATAGTATCGCTCACTGTGGGAACAGAGGCAGAAATGCTACAGCATTTCTCCAGCATCCCCCAGAGCTCTGAAACATGCAGGATACGGGTGGAACATTCCACCAATAGGGAGTGTTGGGGAGCAGCAGTGCCGTATCCATACTTTGACGAATGCTACCTTAAATCACTATAGGAGTGGAAATTACTGTATGTCTGAGTTGCACTGATTAATGCGAATCTACCATCATGTCTGTACTGTTTTGTGAGTGATAGGGAACAGTAGCTCCTCTGTTGCTTCCGACCATCTCTCCAACTGAAAACCAAAGCTAATTCATTGATAAAACAAAGCATTGTCCTACTACACTTCCGCAGCATGTGACAAACTTCACTGGCTCTGATTTTCCTTGAATGAATGCTATTGCAATGGCAGTATAGATTGGTCCTGTGCAGTTATTGACAGGAAAAAAGATCTCCACGCTTTGAACCAGTGGTGGTGATCTTAAAGGCAGCTGAGAGGAAGATTACTTATTCCTACTTGTCTGCCACAGCCCAGTGGCACGTATGGAAGAGCACTAACAGCAACAGCCAGCAGCGTGCTCCACAGCCATGGCCATCAGCAAGTGCAGTACCCCTGGCTAATACCACCAGCAGCACCATGCCCCGCAGCATTCAGAAATGAAGAGAAGCTTGGCTCAATGATTACACCAGAATTTAAGAGCTGGAGCCCCACGTGAGAATTCTCATTGCCTTTACCTCAACCCACAGCCCTGACGTAACACAACAAGGAAATGAAAGCCACCGAAACGCATCTGCTGCAATATATATTTTAATTCAAAGTGAATCTCGACAGTAATACACCATAAATTCTTATTTTGACACTCACCAAAATAGTCACCTGGAAAACCCGCTTTTTGTGACAAAGTACAGAAGGCTTGGTCACATTTAAATCACTGAGAACTAGAAAGAATTACTATCGCAAACTGTAAGAGACATTACATCCATAAAAAATTTTCCCAGTCCTCATATTGTAATATTGCACAGTGCAATTGCTACATGGCGAACTAGTGTAGCATAGAAATCCAAAGCAAAAAAAAAAAAAAAAAAAGAAAAAGAAAAAGAAAGAAAGAAAGAAAAAGAAAGCCACGAGTCTACAAATTGTTAAACAGTAACAGTTCAAACTCATTAATCAAGTCTTTATCACTGGGTAATTCTAGAACAAGTCTTCCTACAGCTTGCAGTGTGATTTAACTTTTGCTTAACACAAACCAAGTTAATTAGCAGTAAAAACAGAAAGTTTAAAAATTAAAACCAAAAACAAGTTAATACAGTAGCATATTTGACCAATAAAACACCCTGAAGTTAAAAACCGAACACAAGAAATTCATATAAAATCTTGCAAATTAAAGTAATATGCAGATATGCAGGTCTATAGTCATGCAGTGTTTTATTTAAAAAAGGCAATAAAACAGTAACACGTACAAATGCTTCTCAGAGGATGACCCTTGTTCTCCTCCACGGAACGGGCCCTCTGCCTAACACTTTTTTCCTGCAGGTGGGCCCTGGACATAGAATCCATTCCCTTGGGATGTACTGCAGGACTGGGGAAAAGTCATCCACTACGTTGAATTTAAGCTGTGGCAGAATCCCAATTACATTGCCCACTGAAAGGCAGACATTTCTAAAATGACAATACGTAGAAAGAGCAGCAGATCTAACGTGGGACACATTTACAGCAACTTTGTCCTGCGTAGGGTAGGATACTGTTGATGTACAGATAATGGTGTGGATTTAACAAGCACGGTAGCTTCAAACCTTAAGCACGTTAAAAAGAAAGCACAGTAAATACATTAGACCAATGACGATCCCCATGGCCCCGGAAAAAAAAAAATGCAGTATCTTGTGTTATCACAATACAAAATTCATTTACTCCATTTGCATTGGTGATTCGTGGTGTGTCCATTGCCTGCAATGGAGTAAGCACCAGGAAAGCGTCAATTCCCAACACAAGGGAGCGAACAAAAAGCAATCTGCTGGACCATATCGCACAAGTTTGAAGTGGTAAGGAGGATATCCAATTTGACCATTCTCTCGACTCCGTGTATTTAGGCTTTATAGATAGGTTGATAAGATTTCAAATTCATCAGGATGCTCCTAGTTTCTAATGTGTACTTTATATATACATTTATACTTGTACAAAATGCATAGAGTTGATTACTAAAAACACTGAAACTTTTGGGAAAAGTTAGGTTTCTTAATTTTCAGTGTGATTAAAAATGTACTGCTGGTATTTTATTTTTTACGATCTAATACTGTTGTATTTTAGTTATTACTTAAAAAATAAATCAAATGTAGGCACATTTATTTCATTTAGACATTCATTAAATAAAACACTGCTTGTGTTAGTGGAGTAAAGAAAAAGTTTACCAGTTATTAGCTTATTGACAGAGTTAAACTCAAATGCTTTGCACTCTTATTCCAGTCAACATCGCAAAGATTGTATTCCAGATTTTGTTTTAAAAAAAAGTTAAGTCAAGCCTGCAAGATGCAGCTTCTTAAGTGTCTACACAATGCCAATATGAAAACATAAAAAAAAAAAATTAAGTTACATCAATACATCCATTTATATGCAGTGATGAGCTCGAAGTTAATGGAGATAAAATACTGATGCAAATAACACACCCCAAAAAAACATACGCAATCATCTTTCCTCATTTACAGTATAGTAGTTACGACACTTCAAACATGAAAAAAATTAAAAAAAAAAAAAAACAACCCAAAACCCGGCTTCTATTTCATGTAATTAGACTTGTACAGAAATTAGAAGGCTAAGAAAGAACTAGTTAATCACCTAATTTCACAGCTATCTGAAGTGGCAATCATTATATAGCAGCTTATCTATGATACATTCAAGATAAATGATACAATTTATTACTTGCCCATAAGCTAAAACACAGCCTCAGTTTAACACCTTCTTTAAATCCCACCTCTACACTACAGTATACTTGAGGTCTATGAAAAAGTAGCTACCTTTTATAGGAAATGGATGATTAAGTCTTTGGTGCTGCAAAAGCAACTTCATTTGAACAAAACAAAAAACGGAAAGACACACCTCCTAAGGAAAAGAGAAATGCAAAAAGCATGTAATTTACGTCCCTGACGGAATGTATTAAATAAGCAAACACCCGCAACAGGCTAAAACAAATACTATTATGTAAAAAGACTAAAATCTCTCCCATGCATAAATGAAAGATTGCACACAAAGAACTCACATCTTTTCAAGCTTCAATAGTAAATATTCTGCTACTAGTTACTGAATACTGCATGGTTTGCTCAAGCTAAGATGAAACCACATCATGAGTCGATGAGCACTTCGTTTTTCTTTCATTATCTAGTCAGTCATGCCTACCGCACCTCTAACATTTTATTATACCCAATTAGACAAACACTTTTAAAACAGACTACTTAGATTGTATTGCAGTTCCATTTAACAGTACGGAATACTGTGCTGCGTGTCACTACTCAATAGCTACTGAATCAACTTTTCTTAAGCACTACTAAAGTCTTTTCTTGAAGCTAGATCATTCTGGGAAAAAAGACAGCAAAATTCAGCTACAGCAAAACATGCTGCCTTCTCGATAAGGAAAAAACACCAAATACTAAAATCATACCACACAAAACCCAAAATGAGCAATACGCTATCAAAAAATCAGCAGATCTGAATTTTTAAGTGCTGCAGTCCTCAACATTGATATATAAGTAATAACATTAACAACCTCAAATATTTAAGGCACTATGTGTGGGAACAGTTTACAATGCAGCTGAGATTATTAGGACAACAACATTTAAGAGCAATGTTTAGGCCTCTTTGCCCATGCAAAAGACACATGCAATGTGAAGAACAACAGCCCAACTCTTAGATAAGTGACTCAACATTTAAACACCAAGATACGTAATACAAACAAGTTACTTCTACACTGTACTGCTGACATATGTGCATCTGTTGCTCTAATTCTGTACACTGAATGGCTTCCAAATGTAGACGTGTCTTGCACTAGTTAGAAGGCAATTTTATAAAAAATAGCAGGAGCAAAACCAGATTTCTGCTCCCATAAGTCACCTGTCTAAAGTTACTATATAAGAAGATAACATGACCAAAGACAAGTTATACCAAATGTGCAAAACACATCAAAAGTGAGTTTGTTTGTTTTTTTTTTAAAGCTCAGAGTTGTTTAAATTGCACCCAAGTCTACATGATTCAAAAAAATAATTTTCCTGTTGTGCCATGGCTAATATTTAATAAATACCATGTTTCTTCTTAAGTCAAACTTCCGTATCATTGAGCTTCCTCAATATACTCTATTTGAGTTCTCACATAAATGGATACTGGCTGAGTTTTGTTGGACTCAATGGAAATCCTGTGTAAGCAGGTGATGCTGCAATGTACGAATGTGGTGGAAAAATCGGTTTGTACTGAGTCTGATGAATGGTTGGGGAAGGTAAAAGACGGGGATTTATGCCAACTGGAACTTGGTGAACTATACCACCGGGGTGAGATATATTGTACGTTGGATGTTGCAGTAAGGGTCTTGAGGTACATGGTGAAGCAAGGAGGTGGGCAACGGGTGCAGCAGTACTAAGGGGCGCTGATGATGGGTATGGAAGAATAGCAGGCTGTCCTCCCAGGTGGGTGCCTCCAGAGAGATGCGCGTGCACCGTAGTGGGGTTTGGACTTCCTTGTGGAAGGGAGAAAGCGTGGCTGGCAACGCTCGCTGGGATGTAGGCCTGCTGTCTTCGATGAGTGTAGTTTCCATTCCATTCCTGCGGTGCAGATCCGAAGTGCTGCACCTGCCCATACACAGAAAGGGACAAGTCTTAATATTTCTAAGTTGAAAGACAGCTTGAAAAATGGAATAATGCACTAAAACTAATCAACTCAAAATCAAGAGAAATATAGAGACAGGAATAATTGAATGTTTAAACAAAAAAACATATTAGCTATTTAGATAGTAGCACAGACAGGAAATCTGACAATAAGAGATGATAAACAGAACACAAGTTATTTTAATGCTCTTGCAAAAAAAAAAAAAGATAATATGCCATGCTGGGCTGTTTTAACAGAAATACCATGTATCACATGAGCAAGGTGCTTATTCCACTCTACTCAGCACTGGCTTGGCATCAATTGGAAGTGCTGCATTCAGTTTGGGCACCATAATGAGGCACAAAGAGGACAAATAGGAGAGAAATTTTAGAGGAGAGCAGAAAAAATAATAAACGGATTGAAAATATCTGAGACAACTAGGCAAACAGAACTCTAGGGCTACGATCACAGGAAGATGTGGCAGTCATTTACAATTACAAAGACAGAGACTAAAAATCAATTACTTCCATTAAGCGACATGGACTTAAACTACATAGGGCATCTACCAAAGAAGGAAGGCTCAGCATAAATTTTTGTAATGAACATAATATCCTACAATTTCTGCTACGAGCCGAAGTAGCTGCAGCCGCTGAAGAGATTAAAAATTAATACTGTGCTGATCACATTAAGGTTTGCTTAGAATTAATTAAATCAATCCTTCCCCACATAATCAGGCAGAAGGGAAGACAGTGTCACCACCCAAATGTTTCTTTCTGTCTAAACTATTCAAGTCACGATCGGTAAATCCTCTTATCTACATATAGCATACTTGCATTTAATATTTGACTTACAATTTAATATTCCGTTACTCTGCAAGACTTATGCAAACAGGTACTGTTCTTATATCAAGTGCAGATATCCAGGTATCTGACCAAAAACTCAGTGCAGCTACAGCTCAAAATTAATTAAGTAAATTTATTAAAAAGAGCTTAAACTTAATGCTGTGGGTCAACTTCGGTTCTCAGTCACAGCGGACGCATTTGCTACAACACTGGGTAACGATAAAAGTAGCTTTTAAATCAGCCTTGGGTATCTTCCAGCACTGGACAGAACTACGACCACAAGCTCCTTCCCACTGGCTTCCTTATCTGACTGCAAGGGTAAGGCAGAGCTGGGTTTGTTAAGCTCTGCCTCCGTACAAACTACAAGCAATTTCACACATGCTACTAACAGAACAAGACTGAAAGGCAGCTCCAGTTCCTAACTGCACACTACAAGCATTTTGGCATTCAGATGTAGAAAATAAATATACCAGCGTTTGCTACTATGTCTTGTGCTTATGACTTGTGCCCAGTAAGCTGAAATCCATTTCAAGATTTGAACACCGATCAAGTTGGTGAAAATCTGCGGTTGCTATTTACGCCAATTGAAACTATAAGTAGTCAGCGTGTTTGGAAGCAAAAAAGAAAAAATGATTCTGTGACATAAGCAAGTGCACATACCTGGCTGAAGTTTAAATGTTGCTGATGGAATGCTGATGCCAGTTTTTGCTGACGGTTTCCCCCAGCAGAAGACTGGTTTACTCTTCCCAGGACAGACCGACCCTTTTTCAGTGGCTGACAAGTAGCATCTTCCAAGACACAAATGAACAATGTTATGCTTTTGTTGTCTTTACTCTCTTCTAACAATTCAAAGACAAAATTTCATTTGCTTCAGCATACAGGGGGAAATAATAAAACAACACATTAATTCAAGTCTTAAAACTCCACAATTCAGAAGTGTTTATTACAGATTGGTGGAAACAAGAGTAAATCAAAATCTATGTAAGTATGGCTACCGAATCAATTATTCTCATTCCATTTTCACCTACTGATATAGAAAGGAAAAACCCCCTTAACTCACTTACCTGTGTTCACCATCTGTTCGTCAAGACGTAACCTGTTTTCAAGACTCATTGGTGGCACCACTACTGTGCAAACAGCTGATTTGGTTTCAGAATTAACCGACGCTCTTGCTTCCTTATTTTTGTTGGTATTAGCTACAAAGCCATCTTCTACAAATGGGCTGTCATGTCCTGAAGAGTCTGAAGTTGGGGAACCATCCACTGTATCACATCCACTCTCCTGTTCATCATCTGACAGACTACCACAAAAATAAATGTAATGCATTAAAACAAATACATTTTCATAATACGGACGCATTTTATTAACATTACGCAACATTTATGTAAGTGAAATGACTCAGAAGTGAATAAAATGTTACACTACTTACACAAGCACAGGCATTCAAGACAGCAGCCGAGTTTTTAAAGCTCACTCCACCCACAAATTAAATGGTTCAGAGAAAGAATATAAATAACTTCTACATAAAGATTAGATGCAAAACTTTCACCTACTTCTTAAAATTATTTTTTAAAGTAAGCTCGTACTTATAATTCACCTGACATTTATATTTTTAGGCCAAGTAAGAGGTTGAAGGTAATTTCTTCACAAACGCTTTTGTATTTATACAGTAACTATCCTGGCATTTGTGGTCTGTGAAATGCAATGCTGGCCAGGTGGCACAAACTCATTTGTTCAACAACTGCTTCTACGAGAGCAGCTGGAAGGGGCAAGAGGTGGAGAAAACAACTACTAATACCAACCTTTACTAACATTTACTGAAGCTACGCGCTTGTATCAGTAAATGTAAGATGACAGTAAATGCCAGCTAAAAAAGAGCTGACAAAGGCATGACCACAGTAAAAGTAGCAGTACCAGAACCAAATAGCCTTTCAACAGTCAGAAATACACGATCTGAGAAATTATGATGAGGTATTACCAGAAAATATGGTACTCAACTGTGACTATGCCAGGCACGAGTTAAATAGGCAGCAAGAGCCAGGACCATGATCATGAATGTCACATAGATTGTGCTTTAGCATCCAGCTCCCCGGTAGTGCGCCAAGAATGCCATAAAATAGTTCAGAGATACACTGCAAGTTTTTCGAAAGCCAAATTTTGAATACGCAAAAATGAAGGCTTAAACTGGACACGAAGCAGTGAAAATAAAACATATTTAAAAGCTGCTCATATGAACAACGTTCATACAAGTGAAGCTTAAGTTTGGTAGCAGAAAAAGGGCATCCACGTCATTACAGCTTACAATATGAGATGGGAGAGGAAAAATTTAAGATATTCTGGTATCTTTAAATCTGTAACATCCTACTTAGCCTTACTTAATTTTGTCAATTTGAAAGATCCTTATGCTAAAGGAAGTTGGATGTGACATTTTTGTGTTTTCTGTGTCAATTCCATTTATTTGGTATTCTGAAAACTTCCAGCGAGGCAAGAAGGATAATGGAAGAGTCTGTGCGGTGCAAATGTAGGACAATAACACTTTTTTTTTTTTCTTTTATAATAAACTGAGTCTACTGAGTCTGTTAGGATCATTCTTTTTACTGAAAAGACCACAACTTTTACCTGTTGGATCTCTTGCAAGGAGATGGACTAGACTGTCCCGAGGAGCTAGTGCTCAGAGTGCTATCAGGACTGCTTAGAGAACATACACGGTCAATATTCAGAGTATTTTGGCAGGCTTCACAGTCAAGGCTACCTTTGCACCTAGCACACAGGAAAGAAAGCAAACAAACATGCAGTCTCTCATCTGTTATCTCTACACATCACTGTCCTAGAAGTTATTATGGAAAAAAAAGTAGCTCAAACGTTAGAAAAGGTTCCCTAAAGAATCTAAATGAACATCCAATTTGTTGTATTTTTTTTGTTGTTGTTGTTCTTTTTGTTGTTCTTTTTAAAACATCCAAATCAGACTTTAAATCTTTTTAAGAGTTCTTCTGGAAATTCCAGACTAAGCATGCATTTTTTGAAATTCGCTAATTAATTTTACACTGAATCATTACAGACAAGTAGGTTAAGATTTTACCACAAATGAAGTTCAGAGCCTTGAAACATTTGACCAAGTTTAGATTTAAAATAAAAGTTCCTCCAGTTCAGAATTGGTAACAAGGCAAAACAAATTCAAACAAACATTAAACTCTCTGCTATACTGCTACAGAGCTAACTTCCTAGTGCAACTTGATTAAAGTGCATCGATTATCTTTCATTTACTTATTACCTCATAGATTCACTAAATATAGCAGTTGCACTAAGGCAGCCATATGCAAGCAGGATTTAATAGAAGTAAAGATCAGTTCTTACTCTCTCAGAGAACGTGTTTGATCTAAGTCATCTTCGTCCGTGTCGCTGCTGATGGTGATGACACTGACTGCGGGGCTGGGGGAGCCCGCGATGAAGATAGCCTGTCGCTGCTTGTTGGAAAGAGAGCGATCAGGTTCCAGCCTGACCGATGCTTCGCAGCAGTTACTCTCCTGTCCATCTGAGTTATGATTGTCCTGTGCTTCTATACAGCTTATTCTCTTTACAGCCTTCAGGTTAATTATCTTTGGAGATATAAAGGCTGAATTTTGGATATTGGTATTTTGCAACACGTTGCTCCTGTGAAGAAAATATATCGCCTGACATTTAGTGAATCTCTGCCAATGGACCTGAAAACTGTACTACTTAAAAAAAAAGTTGGCTAAAACACCAATTTTCACAAAAACACAAAACATTCAACGTAGTGATGAACATTCACTTTTATAATTTTACACATCAATGCAAAAAAAATCAGAAACATGCTAATTAGAAGCTGCAGAGTGATCTAAGAGTAAATTTTGTGCCAAAATAGGAAATCCCACTTATTTACTTATCTATTTTTACAAGGAAAAAAAAAGAAAACACACACCTTTACAAATACTTCATATGGCAGTGAGGTATTATTTTCTTCGGCAAGTAGTTGAAATATTTTTGGCCACCAGTGAAAGAAAGACTGCTCTTAAGGCGATTGTAAGGCCTACTGCAACCTTATTATCCAGCATCAATTTATTTTTAGTTCTCTAAACCTGGCATTTCCTCATACATATAAGCTTAGGAATATCTCATTAGAGCTATCTCGGTATGTTCTCACACCTTCCCAAAGGCAATAAAGACAACTTTGCTATCATAATAGGCAGAAATTTATCAACAGGAACTAAAACCTCTTGCTACTGCAAATATTTTTCCATCTAGTCTGTATTACCAAAAATAACACTGAATAATCAGAGCAGAAAGGACAAACTTTCCCAAAAGACATTTTTCCCCCCGCTAACCAACACGCGCTTCCACAGCCACAGCAATTACAGACGTACTACCTCTGAATGTTAGAAATATTCTACCAACCTGTTATGACACAGTTTATTCCTCTTGGTAGCTGCAGGCTGAGGCCAGACAACATGTGCAATGCCCACACTAATTGGCTGTGGGGCAGAAAAGGTTATCTGATGTGTTAAAAGAGGCTGTGGCATCACTGAGTTGTAATGAGTGCCCTGGGTAATCATCTTCCTGAGGAAAAATAAAGCAAGTTTTAAACCAGGTCATTTGTATTGCATCCATCGACCTTGTTAAACCAATGCCAGTAAGGTATTGCACAAAACGTGTGGACTTACCCCCAGTCCCCAAGCCTTTGTGGGCCAGCCACAGGATCAGAAGCTAGAGATGTCGCAGGGGCTGCCACTGGCGCCACTTGCTGCCACGCAGGAACCAGGATTTGCTGGGTGTGGTTTGACCATGTCTGCTATGAAGCAGAGAAGAGAGAACAATGCAGGGAATGAGTCAACTTGCATTAGCTGTTTGTAGTTCAGCACAATGCAGAATGGGAACTGCAGTAGAACCCTACAGGGCATTATCAAAGCAATTTTCGTAAGAAAATATTCGCTAACTAATAGTAAGAACAAATCACATTTTTATTTTCAAGGAAGCCAACCTGAGAAAGGATTCCTGCTCGAATCTGTAGTGGCTGAATTGCATGGGCCTGGGTCACCAATGGAACCGCGTTGTCCAGCCTCAGGGAGAAACTTGCAGGTTTACTATGGTTTGTAGTAATTCCTATCAGGAAGAAAAACACATAGCTTTAGTCAAAACATCAGTCTAGCATAATTTCTGAGCAAAATGGAGACATAAAGAATATTTTTGTAACGTTTTGCTATTTTGACTCGATGTGTTCACAATCTAATCCCGTAATTCAGACTTTCTAAGCCAAATAAAATCAGTGTAACACTTAAAAGATTTTTGTGTCAGTACTTATCTGCACATATATTTTATCTTCTAGTTCCCAGAAAGAACTGCCAATACCTTTTGCCTATTTCAAAACTACTACAAAGTGGAATGACTTTGGCAGAAGGTTTTGCAAAGCTAAGCATTTTACTACCCATCACAAATTACATAAAACACATTTGCAAGGAAGCATTACAAAAGTAAGCAAAACTGAATTTCTAAGTTTCCTGTCGACTCCTGCATTTCTCACACACAGTTTCCAGCTAGCTGAAACCTATTCCTCTCTGCTCTTGTAATACACAAAGCCACATGTATACTGCCCCTATTTGTTACCACTCTTCTGTGGAAAATAGTGTGAAGTTCGCTGTATTTTCTGAATATACCATCAACTGTTTTCATAATCCAATCAAAATACTGCCAACTGTAGTATTGTTGGAATACTATCACAAGCCTGTAAAAGCAAAAAGATGCATCTTGTGCTGTATATAGATCTCACTGCTGCTACAGGAAGCTAACAGACATGCAGCAATGCTGCAATTAATAATGTTTGGAACTCATTAAACTAAAATGAAAGAAGACTTTTTTTAAACCAGGTAATGCAACAGAATTACTATGCTTGAAGAAAATAGTGGTTAGAAGAATATACTAATTTCATTTCCATCTTGTGATTTAGTCAAAGCCTAAGCAGTTTGTGTTTGGAGGTAACTACTAAAGATGAACTAAGCGAAGATTAAATGTGTTTTCTTTTGTAATCTTTAAAATGCAAGACAAAGGAAAATCTTCAACTGATGCGATACTATCATGTCATAAAACAATACTAAGTTATCACCGTGCAGTGAAAAGCTTTGAACTTTGAAATGCTGTTGACTAATTTCTTTTCCACACACCCACCCAGAACAGTAACATCTTAACTCTGCCAAGAGTAGCAAGACTTAGCACTTAAGATATTTGACAGAGTAGCCAAACATAAAACTTGAAGAGGTGCCAGACACTATTAATATCCCTTTCCCTCCATACCAGTAACTCAGCTTGTCACCTGTGTGATGAAACCAATAAATTCCGTTTATTCAAGCTGTACCAGAACTTCAGCTTGGACATTTATCATCACACTAAAAATACACACGTAACATTACTGAGAAAGTTGGTTGTATCTGTCTTTATCTAAAGAGATAAAAACTTCCTGGGTTCTAAGTTAAGGTAAAAAGCGAGGAGGAGTTAGAAAATCCTCTTAAGAAAAACCTTACAATAAAATTTATCATTTCAAGATCTGGTCTCTATAAAAAAGTTAATAAGCAAACACCACAAACTACCTTTCCCTATCCATAAACGACTGTTCCTAGGATAAGAAAGCTGTTTTTCATCAGCTCCTCTCTGATCAGCCAAATATAAGCAGAAAAAAACCCACAATTTTTGATTGATACGTTCTGCAGCAATCAAAGCAAAGTTTTCAAGACTCCTAAGCAATAAGATCTCTGCTTGCATTACGCAGATAAATCTGTTTGGGAAATAGAAATTACCTACATTACCACATACCTTTCCAGAGATGCAGATCTTTATCCGGTCAGTTTCTACCCTACAGAAATGTTTCTCTGCAAGCCTTTCCACCTCACAGTCTTCCAACTGTTTCTGATAATTAAGCCCTCAGCCAATTATTTCTTCCCATAAATTGCAAATTGTATATTCAAGTCAATTTTATCCTTGTAGGAAATGAAGAGTTTAGCCAGGCTGTTGCTTCTTCCTCACAGAACAAAACAATCAAAGCTCTCAAAGATGCAGTTAAAAGTTTTTTAACCAGCAGAAAGTTGCAATTGTTCTATATAGTTGTCCTGATTGACCTTAACCATTGGACAGCACATCTGGTACTGTTTATGTGGGACAGCCATATCCTTAAGTAAAGCCCCAAGATTCTAATTAAACATTTTGTTAATCATCCCGATTGATCTAGGACAAAAAGTGTTAAAGGTTCTTACCCTTATTCCTGGGATATCCTATATCCCCAGGGATATAGGGATAGCTATATCCTAGAGATACAGTTGCAGCAACATTGATACTCTCCTCATCTTTCTTGTTTCTTCTCAAGTTCTATTTTAAAATACCCTCCTTTCTTGCTTTAGATTCCACATCACATGTCTCTATTTTATTCAGATACATGTATGTGCATGTATGTATGCAAATACAACAGGGGAGAGAGGAAGAGGGAAAGGGAGACTGACAAGGTGCAACATATCTGAGTCTGACTCTTACACTAATTATTTTTACTTACTTATTTTACAGAATTAATTATTTTAATATATAGCTTAAGTGGATATAGTGGAAAACTCAAATACTGCTGTAGCAGACAGCACCACTGACATTTCCGGAGCTAATAGCTGCAGTTAAACATACCTTGAAGAGTCGGAGGACATATAATCAGCGTCTGCTGGAAAATGTCACTGCAACCAAACTGAGCAGTTCCTGCCTGCAGTGGTATTCCTTGTTGCAAAACTGAGTGGGCAGATGCAGTTAGAGCCTAGGGGAGCAGATTCAACACAGGCACCATTATAATTGTGAAGATGTCCCACTAGCTAGTATAATAAACAGCTAAAATAATTTTATAAAAATGGAAATTTCAAATCCATTTGACGGGAAGCATTTCCATCTTGCCACGGGGGGGCACTGCAATACAGCAGTGCTCTGCTATGATGATTCCAGCTGGTAATTTGGAAACGTACAGGATTCTAAAGCTAGTTTGTTTGGTTTCTCAAACAAACACTAAGGAAAATAAAAGCGTAAAACAGAATATTTTGTCACTTACCACATACACTTTTCTCAGTTACGAAATCAATAAAACTGCACTAACTGAGTTTTCAGTATAAAAACATTTTTACCTGGCTTCTTAATGGGCTGATTTTGGTGAAGCTTGCAGTCAGATTAGCTGCACTGCCTGAGGCAACTGGTCTCATAAGCGATGTTTTATTGCGGTTGCTTAGGTCATATAAATTTGATCTGCATTTGCAAACATCCATGATGTGAAAACAGGACTTTACTCTGTTTCAAACAGAAAATATGTAGGTTGCTTTAAGTAAAATTGCATGCAAATGTACATAACAAATCCACAGAACAAGAAAAAAAGTTCAAAGCCCACAGCTGCCAGTTCCACAGAGTGGCATCATGCACAGAAGTAGTAGCATCACAGAAATAGAAGTTGTGCTGTTGCTATGCCCAAGACAAGACATCTTAATGCATATTTTAAAACTATAGTTAAAAAAAAAACAATAACAAGAAAACTCTGCAATTTCCTGCTTCTTTCACCTGTTTTCTAACAACTGGATAGAAGCAAGATAGCAACCTAAATGGATGGGAAGGTTCTTTCTTCCCCCAAATGCTTGCACTTCAGGAAACGCACACTGAAAGATCTAGTTCCAGAATTGCAAGAAAGCTTTCAATATATTCTATGTTAACCATTGTACAAAATAAAGTACCTGAGTCCATTTCAAGAAATGCCTACCCTAGTGCTCAATGACTGACAAGAACTGTTTCTTCATGCTTCTAAGAATAAAGCCCAAAATTTCTGCAGTATTAGACTTCTATAATCCAGACATACAAAAGATAATTGAAAATTCTACTGCTTTAATGTTACTTTTCAGAGAAAAGAAAAGTTATTCAAACACATTCTTTGACCTAGTAGGCGTATCTAACATTGAAAGCACCTGAAAGAATTGTCTGAGATGTCACAGAAATGACTGAAGATTTTTTCTCCGCTAGCAGATGAAACAACAGTACCACACATATGAATTGCTACAATAGAAACATAAGACAACCTTTGGTACCTACTGGTTGCTATGAGGAAAATCGAGGAGGTGCTTCATGGTAACGAAAGAATGGTTCAGTGTCTCAGCTGGAGTAATTCTTAAATCAGCATCAATCAGCAACATTTTCTTCAACAGACTGACAAATTCCCTCCTGTCTGCCTTCTCTGCCAACAGGTCACTTCCTTCTAAATCCATCACCATGTTCACCTGGCATTGAACAAAACAGTCAGACACAAGACATTCACATTGGTTTGATTCCTTCTGTTATCGGACAAGTACCACTGCTTAACATAGACAGTGACAAAGGAACATCTGTCTAAAAAGACAAACTGACACAGCTGGATATTTTCCCCAGCACAATATACGTAGACAAGGATGGATAGGATTGACACACAACAAATAACAGTCTAGAAGATGTTTACTTCAAAACAAAAATATAATTTCTCTCATCCTTCCTTTTGCAAAGGAAGAAGGCATAAATACTCACATGCACTATATCATCCAAACTGTTGAAAATATACTTCCTGGCCTCTTTAGACTTCATACCTGTCTCTGCCTCGTGCTCTTCCAAAGTCTCAAAGGAAAAAAAAAAAAAAAAAGAAAGAAAAGAAAGAAAAGAAAGGAGAACTGAATTTAGACATTGGCAATAGAGGACAACTGCAAAAACCTAACACCTTCAACTCCTGACTACATTTAAACATTTATTGGCCTAAGAAGCCTGATTAACAAAAAAATTAAAATTAACTCAATTACATATTTGAGTTTGTATATGCTTAATTGCTGACTACTTCCATTTTCTAAATTGAAATATGAAACTACTGAATTCCACATCCAATTTAACACAGTACTGGATTACAGTAGGTTTGTGAATCACACAGGAAGCACTAAAAGCCTAGCAAAAAGTTCGTTAATGGTGTGCGTGTATATGTATACAGAAAGTGTGTTATTATACGTCACAGGTTTTCTATTACTTGTATCGTAGGCATTTCCTTAAATTCAGACCTTTCATTTCAGACAGCAGTACAACCATATCACTGAATGAAAAAAATACATTTACCTATATGAGACAGACTTTGTTCCGTTTCTATTTGCTTTGCCATGTTGCGTGATGTAAGTTAGCACTGCAAGGAATTTTTATTTATTTACTTATTTGTTTTTAATATTCAGATGACAGGAAAGTTTTTAAAATTAACTTTGAAAACTCTGAGTAACGACTAGTGGTCCACACCAAAAATTCTTTCTTCACCCAAGACAGTGTTGAGCCTGATGGTAAAAACGGAACTTCCTAAAACTGAAGAGGGCTCTTTGCATAAATGACTCGTCTAGATTCTGACACAGGAAAGCCAGGTGTACACTATCATCTCTCCATCAACGGTGTGAATTTCTTTCTTTTCAAATGGAGTAATCATGGCAGAGTAATGAGAGAATCCTGAAATAGGGTGACCCCAGCAGTATTCATTCCTCCAGGGCCAGCACCAGCCCCAGCTTCTCAGCCCACCACACACTGGATTTACCAAGCTACTACTGGATGTTATGCAACCTGTGCTTTGGGCCTGCCAGCTGTTCATTACTTCAGAGGTTTTATGTCAACAGTAACTGCTTCGTTACTCCTCAAGCCCTCTGTAAACTCTGTGAAACTGCAACATGAAGCAACTTAATTTACCAAAAACGATCTTTGCATAGGGGGTTATAACTGTTTATAGTCATGTAATGTTGCTTAGAGAGAAGCAAGGTAGACAAACCATAAAAACAGACTTATTTTGTCTACTTTCATTGTACTATAGCTTTCGGCCAACAAAGGTTGTTTTAGCATGAAATCAGAAGCAAGTGAATCATGTTGTTTCTTGGACTCCTTTCTCCTAGGACTTCTGACCCTGATATCATTTTTGAAGAACTTTTAAGAGCAGCTTGGGTCTCAGAGACAAATTCTATAAAATGAAGTGAAAATCTGTGACTAAGCAGGAGAAAAACCTCACTCAGTGCCTCAAGAGATACAAGGCTTAATGTGAAGCCCATGCTGCAGCCAGGCACACATGCACTTCACTCCAGGCCAGCAGCCTGGGAGCTGCACTATGCATGCCCTCTGGCCAACCACTGCTTAAGGGGTGTGAATTTAGAGTGCTGGTTTTTAGGAACGAGGGGGGGAAAGGAAAAAATGGAAGAGATACAGAGTGGGGACAGAAAAAAAAAAAAAACCACCAGAGATGTGGAAGGGAGCTAATGATCTTGTAGTCAATCTTGGCCTTTTTGGTTTCTCTGCTTTCTACTATATTATACTGATTACCTTTAATCTCCAACTAGAATATGGTGCATCTGTTTCTCTACAGAAAAATCTTGCAGTTTTCGTCCCCATGCTTAACAACTGTTCTCCGGGCAAACCTTGAGTCTGAGAAATGTAACGAATCTGAGGAAGAAAAAAGAAATGCAGCAAAGAGTTTAGCACACAAGTTAAAAATTTATTTCACTTAAAGGAAAGCAGTAACAACATAAACCTGGAGTTTAACAGCTCCATCTCACATAGGAGAAAAAAAATAGAACTGAATGCTTGATACTGCTTCTTCACTCTTTCAGAGGGAGTTATACAGAAACAAACCTCTGAACTGACCTACATAAGGAAGCTTTTCAAGTTCAGTCACAGATATGAGGACCCGAGGAGAATGGCTGTCATCCTCAACCCACTCCAATCCTAAATATCATGCATTAATTCTAAACATAAAAATTGGCACAAGAGAGTTGCTCGTATACAGAATTGTGATGGCTTTTTTTTGCATACTCATTATATAACTCTATAAAGTCCTTCACAATTGATTTTTTCACATTATCATTGTCTTGTACATCTGACACACGTACATTTCAAGCAAAGGTTCCATTTACAAAGCAAGAGCACGTACAATCTCCAGACAGCCACCAAGAGATGCTCTCCTAATCTCAGAAAATGACTACTGAATGCAATAAGAATGGAGCAGCCTTGTCTGAAAGACAGGTGCTTTTGTTCACTGAAATTATTATCATTCATTTATTTTAGAAGAGAATTGGGCACTGCCCCAAACCACGTGCCTGCACAGCGGCAGAGTGAGTGTTAGGCTGACCCTGGAAAAGCTGGAGCAGCTGGGGAGTCCCAGAGTATGGAAGAAAGGGAAATGACAAGGACAAAGCAAGGAAATACCCTGAAGCAGAAAACAGAAGAGGAGTTTGATGGTAAATAGAGGACCTGAGAGCTAAAAGCATCTGAGAGGAAGAAAACTGTTGGGAAATGGAAAGGAAAGGCATGCACAAGGCTTCTACTGAAAAATAAACAGACCAAAAGGGAAGGTCTGAGTGCAGTGCTGCCAATTTTTGATAATTAGACAATCCCAGTCTATTGTAAGTATTTCTAGATCGCTTCATTATTACCTAAGCACTTGATACAGGCTTAGAATTTAGGAGAGAAAAAACAATGCATTAGTACAAAAATTCAGCATTTAAGCACCTGGGCGATTGTAGGTGAGCACTAAAGCTCAGAAAATGTGGCTATTTCCTACTAAGAGGCGCAGTTGTTACTGAATATATTCACAAGCTCTGAGTTATTATATTCATTTACTTTCAAGGGCTAGCTTGTTGGTTGTCACACACCAGAGGGACAGGGAAAACGCAACATAAAGCATTTGTCCATTTGTTCACTAGGTGACACATCATATTCCACAAGGAAGTGTATTTCCTTAAAGCCATCTCCTGCAATTGCTGTATTCACATGCACTGAGTAAAACACTGAAGCAGATTTTTCTGCACCAAATTTTGCAGACCTGGCTGAGCATGATGACAATCCTGCCTAAAACAAGGTCGCTGGTAGTAATGCAGAGGAGGGGACAGCTCCTCTTCCAGTGTGAGAACCAAGTTGATATATGAGTTACCAACTGATGCTTCTAGCAAACTCAATTGATAAGGCTAACTTAAAATCTCATTTGCCTGTGTTCCATATACAAGATGGCTGCAATGGGAGAAAGAAGGTGGGGCTTTTTTTCTGTTTGTTTGTTTTGAAACAAGGATTCCATACTAATCAAAAGAAGATTCTCCTAATTATGAGATTGTACAGAGAGCAGTACAAGCATAAAGCTCCAAAGTCACAGGCTCTCAGCTATGTACTCAGTTAATGGGTTTCTGCCATCATGACGAATCACAAGTTAATTTGAGGACAGAATCAGGACATGGGCAGAATTTTCAATCATTCAAATCCCAGCTTCATCCTAAGTGACCGATAACATGGTCCAAAGCCACATTAGACATCCAGGAGCAGAGTCAACCTCTGTGTGGCACCACGATCAGGTTGCGAACTGGGCTTACGGCTTTCTCCCTCAAAGCAGCATCCCTTCTAGCCATTATTTACAGCAGTTGGGGGCAAGAGTGGAGCTAATTCTGGAAATTACATGTTATGACCTTTCTTACATGTCCAGATCTTCTTCTAGAGTTTCTTTTAAAATAATAAATAGGTTTGCCAAGCTCTTGTAAAGCTTTGAGAGAGTATTTCAAATTATTTCGAAATCAAATGTCTTCAGTTTTTCCTTAATGAATGCAGTAGACTGTATTGTTGGTAGTTGTTTCCTCTTTCCTTCTCCTTTTTAAGAGCAATACAGTGCATAAATGTCTTCTACATACCAGACAACACCAATCCATGTTGCACTCATAGCTCACTTCCTACCCAGGTAACACAGAATTTTGTATAAACGAGGGACACAGTAAAATGAAATGTAACCAAAATCATCACAAAAATCACTATATTCCCTCCCAGTTATTTTGACAAAAAGACCTTTAGAAAACTAACTCTGGTCTTGAAGCACAGGGAGCCGAAAGTCTGGGGTATGAATATCAGGATCAGAATAATCTAAACAATGTGTTGGGGGAAGAGCCCCTAAACTGAACGCTGAATTGAAGATCGTTACAACCGGGATTTTCAGGAGCCTTCTTCACTTTCAAAGTTCAAAATTGACAGGAAAATCAGAATTCTGATTACGTCACTTCCAATTTTCCACATTATGTTGGAAAATAAGACCTCTCTCTATATATGTTTTTAACAGTAAGTTTCTACAGCTTTCATTACGTTTTTGTTTTTTTTTTTTGAAGTCAGCTCACTAATGCAAGAGGTACCAGCAGCTGAAAATTCCAACAAAGTAAAGGCACAGCTTCAACACATTCAAGCTTTACCATTGCACATATACAGTATTACTGCAACAGCTGATTCTAGTTCCTCATGAAGTGTACGCTCTCCAACTTTTCAGCCAAGTGGGATTTCCAGAAAGCATCCTCAAGTGTTCAGAAGACAACTAATCCTGACATCTGAACAGGTTTTCCAGACTCAACCCCATTCTTGGCAAATAAAAGGAAGCTTATAAAGCAATGACGGTGTCCTCAAACTTTGGTTTCCATCAAATAAAGCAGCTTTGATACCAACATTTGTTTTACAAGATAGAGGGAAAAAAACTGAAGTTCAGTTCGGAAAAGCAGCATAATATACAGTTCATTCTAGAAATAGGATTTATGTTTCTAGGGCAATCATTAAGACTAAATTAAAAGCATCAAACAGACTTGAAGAAACACCACTTAATAGGGGATGTTATTAGCATTTGAAATTCTGAGTTTAAGGATCTGAAATTCTTAAATTGCTTAAAGCGAGCATATGCTTGTGAAAGTTTTTCTATACCTGGTCATATTCCAGTGCTCCTGGGTACAGTGGCCATCCAAGAAACAGCTCTGCAATCACACACCCTAACGACCACATGTCTATGGCTTCACAAAACGGCAATCCCAGTATGATCTCTGGTGCTCTGCAAATTAAATATGGTTATTGAGTTTTTTTCCTCAGGGAAAAAAGGTAATTCAGCAATCCAACGTGACAAAAACATCTGTTATTTGAAAACACAGCCTAGTCACTTCATTGAAACCATAACATTAGAACCTGCACTTTCCTTTACCTACATAATCTGCTGTAAGAATTTTGTTGTTCTGAGAAGTTACTTATCAGTTTGCTTCCTATGTACATAAAAATAAGCAATATGGCTGAAAAGGAGAACACAATGGATTCAGTGTTTTTGTCTTTCCTCCAGCATGTCCTGAGCAATTCATTTGCTTGAAGTTGTACACCTGTTAACTACATTCTAAACAAAACACAGTGATATACCTCAAAACAAAACAAAAAACAAGTTTTATCTGAAAATACACTTGCACACTTCCAAACTGGAAAGTACACTCAAAGTTATTAAAAATATCAATTTCATTACATAACTGTAAATCCCTTACGCTCTCAAATTAATAGAAGGTGAGCCATTCTTAAACCGCTTCAGTGACACCACTGCACTTGCTAAATAGACCAGGTCTTATTTTTCCACTTAAAACAAATGTGAATTATTTAAACAACAGCATTGACATTTATTTCTCTACTCAACAACTAGAAAAATTGGTATTGACACAGCTGCTAAAGAGGCTTTTAACATTTCTGTTCACATTGAACAAAACTCAAGTATTCCGCAGACATCAGTTTTAATTACATTTGCTCTTTTTAAGCCTTCCTCCCAGTTCGTTCAAGCTATAACGTGATTTAGTTTTAAAATTACAATCTGTTGTTATCTTAGCATGTGACAGAAAAGCATGAAGACAATTAAAACCAACACAATAATTCACATTGCAACCAGGCTGAACAGTAGCATTCAACTGACCACATTACATGCTGCTGAGAAAAGTCCTGATTGCTCATCCGTGTAAAAGCTTATAAATGTTGTACTTCAGCACACGTTCCTGTGTCATTTTAACATTCCACAAACAAAACAACCTCTTAACGTAATAAATTTCCATATATTTCATTTAATTTACCTTTAACAAAACATTCTTTAGTTCATAGAAATGCACTGTCTCAGGAACAGATTCCTATTCTCATGCCATATTGGGACAAATTCCTATTTCATGCTATACTGGGACACAGCTATTTTGCAGCTGGACAGCAGCCAAGAGCTGAACTATCTTCTTGACTTTTGACATGCCTGTTACCTAAAAGCAGCAATGGTTGGCCAGACACGTACGTTGACGTACCTATGAGCTCTTTCTCCAGGCCCACCTGTGCTACAGCTTAAGTCTGCCAAACTTGGCTCCAAAGAGAGACAGATGTTCATCATGGGAAAGGCTCCTGAAATTCTGCCCTATTAATGGTCCAGCAAAAACCCCAAAGCTTCTGCCTCAGAAAAATCTGAGACTTTCCAGCAATAAGAAATTGACAGGGTGAAATGTTTACACGCTTTCCATTCGTACCGATGCTTCACTTCTCACTCTGCTCACAAACCAGTTTAGATGCAGTTACATGAACAACAAACCTTGTCACTAGCTAGGAAACTAGAGAGGCTCAGTTTTCCACTGTATTCAAAGAGTTGGTTACATTTAACTTCTAGAGCTTAAACACGTATTTTTGCAATGCAGGATCATGACACCGCAGTAAGTATTGGCTAGTTTTGTTATCTGAGAAATAAATTTAATATATCTACATGCCACAAGACTGAAAATAGCAGTAAGAAATGTCTGCATTCAACTGTTGGCTGGATGCCCCGCTGCACCCTGTTGTTATAGATCTCTGTGAAAATATGCTTCCTTTTGTTGTATTATGTTACAGCTCCAAATAGTTAATGAACATACACAGAGCCTATGGATATAGTGGCTTCAGCAAATGCTTCTGCTAAAATAAGCTCTTCAGAAACCTCTTATATTTACTCAACAGCTAATATGTGCACCGTACAAAAATAGCCACCGTCAGTCAGTCTGTCCCTCATCTCTTTTGAGGGATAGGATTGCAAATAAAAGAAGGATACGGGTAGATACAATGACAGAAAGCAGAAAGCTTTTACTGTATTTCCAAACATAATCATCTGGAAGTTCTTCATGGGCACCCAGGAGCTCTGTGATCCCACCATGAGTGCCACAGGCCTGGAGAGGGCCAGAGCCATGCCCCTCACAGCCCTTTGTTAAGCAACGATTTGCTTCGTTAAGCAACAATTCCTAGGTGAAAAAATCCGAAATGCTTCTTTCTTCCTTGGTGCAGCACTACTCAATTCACCTCTCCTGAAGCAAACTCTTCCAATGGATGGAAATACTCAAATAGGCGGGAGATGCAAATGAGTATTTGCTTCAGCCTCATTTCGATGGCAACACTTCTACTGACTACACCGCAGATCACAAATATACACACTATTTCACATATATCTTGCAAGCTTGGGAGGAAAAAGTCACACCATTTGTTTCGTTAATTTGCTTAATGACCAGAACTTTCTCACAAAGTGATTTAGGTTCAGCGTTAGCCAGCTTAGACCAAAGCAACAAAATAAACAAAGCTGAAGTGAAATAATTCCTCAACAGAGGATTTTTAAAAAGGCAAAAGCTAAACAAAAATTCAACTGAAGAAAATTCCTCAGACCTTTATATTGGAGTAACAAAGAGCAAAGAGCAACAATCAATAACACCTCAGGACAAAAAGTGTAAGAAATCTAAGCCATTCCCAATGATCATTACTTAGAAAACACAGCTCCAAACTCTAATGTAGAGCAACAAGTAAATTAAAAAGCTAAAAACCAACAGTTAATGTACAAAATACAAATTGAAGAAACGTATAAGCTACAATAAAACAGCAGCTTCCTAGCACTGCTCATGTAAGTAAAATTCTGTTTAATGCAGAAATAATCTTTCAGGCATGTTCCCACCAAAGGCCTCGCAACACCTCCTCACGTATCCAAGAATTTGGAATCAAGATGCAGCAGATTCTGATTTTCTTTCTTTTTGGCAGTACAAAGGCTGTCGGTACGCCCTGCCTGCCACATGGCACTGCTGTATTTACGGCACGCTGGGCTGCCGCACATATAAATAGCCCTCCACCCCTCACGTCTCCCACTCCTTTCAACACATCACAGTTCTTTCCAAGACCAAAACCTTTAACCACCACCTATACCAACCTCCACGCTAGCAGCTCAAGATAACAGGGCCTTATGAGGAAAGTAGAGCCGCTTCCCCTTCCCTGGTGCTACTTAGCATTCCAGAGATGCCCAATGATGGGAATTCTGGCAGCTTACCTCTTCATTACCAGTTTCAGAGTAACATTCTTTTGCAACATTGCATTTTAAGTTTGAAACTTCAAGTACGCTGAGTAAAACATTTTAATACCCGTTCTCCATAAATTTTGGCTTCTACATATTTGTATAGCTGAAGGCAAATGCAGACAACATTTCTAAAATAAGAATGTAAGACAAAATACATACTCTTCTCATACAAGCCGAACATTACCACCCCTTCTTACCACTGTTTCATTTCACAATGCCTAATAATTCATCAGCTCTGGATACACCACAGTCATCACTGTAACTAAAACCAATGCAAAGAAGTCATCAAAAGGGCAGCACATTTACCTTTTTGTTGTTGTTGTTGTTGCTAATGAGCTGTTCAAAACCACCTTACTGATCAAGAGAAAGTGGGTGTAACTTACATGACTTTAAGAGTGACTGAAGTCAAAATGGATTACAAACCTGGCTTTTTGAATCTACAACTACCCACAGAATGCAAGCATATACATTATCAAAGTAACAACTAGACGGGTTGTGAGATGAGTCATCCTTCTTCTAAAGAAAGGAGGTCTAGGTGAACGATCAGCTAAGAGTAATTACATAAAATAGTAGGCATTCTAACAAATATTCTCACGTCCAATTTGTCTTCTTCAATACCAGTCAATCATAAATGGAGGAGTACAAACCTTACTAAGAGATCTGCAAGACCGTAGCAAAGATTCTATGCTGGAGGGATCCTAATCAAATTATCAGCTCAGTTATTTTAAAAAAATGCACACAAGTACACTTAATAATCTGATGGAGGCAATGAGAATGAATCGTATAGTGACAAAATTTGCGGACGATGAGGGTTCTAAACAACAACTGGTTCTCTAGTGTGTGATGGACTTCAGAAAGAATTTCAAATACGTAATTACAGCAACATAATAACAGGCAGTAGAGCACTCATGGTGTAGAGCGAAACGTTGAAAATTAATGTAAATCACTCATTCATGAATTACTCATAAGAATCAATAGTTCACAAATTATATTTCCAACGAAAAAAATCTAGACCACTTTACCGATTACTCAAGAAAAATAGATTAAATTGAGAGCAAAAATCAGCAGGGTATCAGTACTTATTTTTAAATGAGAAAGACATATGCCTTAAACAAAACTAGTGATAACCCCTCACCTTGAATAGTGTGTGTTCACTTTTGAATTCTGTGTTCAGTTTTGGTCACCCCCATCTGAAAAAGGATACATCAAATAGAAAAGATGCAGAGAAGGATAATATCAGTTAAAGAACTGAAGAGATTTGGGTTAAAGAAGAAATCCTGATTAGAACTACAAAGTTTCAGTGAAAAATGAGTAAGCAGTAACATTACTCAAAATACATAAAATAATGGAAGAGAAACAGCCAGGTATTTTAACGCCCTGCCTCATGTCAAATGATCCAGGAATTCCCCACCCCTTCAAGATTAACAACTGATGCAAATATAAATACACTGTTGTGGTTGGCTTTTTTTTTTTTTTTTTAAGCCAGAATTAACTTAGCCTTTGAATCATGGGCCACTATTGAGGTAAAAAAATGGATACAGTTTTAAGGAGCAGACTGGCAGAAAATAAGATCCACAACTGCTCTCTAGGCCTTAAACAATCAGGTTCTTACAACACAATGTTCTTTTTTATCAACATACAATAAAACTAGGTAGAATTAGAACCTTCTGCTATACTAAATTTTCTTCAACAAAATACCAGATCCATGGATCTGATGACATATGTATTTCTTATTGGCTGCATACTAAAATTACTATCGTTGCACAAAGATAAGAGTTGCTCAAGCTATCTGCTTAGATTGAAACAAAAAAGTCTTTGCTCCTCTTCATGACACTTCAAAAAGTCATATTTTGGATAAGAAGTTCACTAAATTGATTTTAAAACCAAAGCAAACCAGTTTCTCATTTTTAAGAACACAGACTGGTAGTGTTGTCTAAATGTACGTTTGGCCTTTGAAATACAAGTACGGTAAACAAGGCCAGATATATATATTGCCAAACAAGTAGTTTTCCTCATAGTCCTTTTGAAGCATCATTGCTGTCAATCTGTAAAGCGAAACTGCATCTAAACATTCGCAGTCAGGCTTTCCTTGTACAGTTTTCTAGCATACTTTCAATTATGCAACAATTAGACATTAGGCAGCACATAACTAGCAAGTTCTGACTATTTTGTTTTTAATTCTAAGAAGTTGAGAGGATTTAAACTGAGAACAAAAATGGAAATGCTCAGAAACAGACTCTGGATAGGGGTATCTGTGCCTTTGACATGGTAGGAAAGATACTGCTTTACAGTTCAGGGTCATGTCACCATATATCACGAAAGACAAGGAGGACAAATATGTGCAAGAAGAGATGAGAAGTAATCCCTCATTCACAATTTCATTCTTCCTTTGAAGGAGTACTGGGGAACAGCAGGCTCTGGCGTGGCAAGTGATAATGAAGACAGGAGGAAATGAGCCACTCTATCTCATGCAAACTTCTAAGGGCACATTACTGCTATGGTGTTGTCCACACTGCTGCACAAAAGAATTCTCATTTCCTGACAGAAGAGACTTCATCTTAGCATCAAACTTCTTCATAAAGCAATGTAATGCTCAATTGCTAGAGAGACCTCCTCCGCATCGCAGCCTTCCACCACTACCTAGGTTATATATGCATACATGTAAATAACATAAGAGACTGACATACAGCTGCCACTAACTTTGAACTCTGACCCAGAAAAAGAGAAAGGATTTACAAACCTTACATGGAGAGTGTCCCAAACTATGTAACTACTGAGAAAAAAGAAGCAATCATTGCAAAAAAAAAAAGAAAAAAAAGTTAATTTAAACATAGGGCTCAAAAGCAAGAGGGGAGAACTAGAGACGACAGGAAATAAAAGCAGAAATTAACAAATAAATCTTAGACAATTTTGTCAACCAGAAGAATGCTATCCAAGTATTCGTTCCCAGCACTGAAGAATTCTGACCTGCAAGTCTCATCACAAACTTGTTTGATCCACCTTCCGTTACCACTTAACAGAACTAATACGGATAACACTGAGTTATTCTTTTTACAATTTTTCAATTGAGAATAATAAAATAAGATGCAATTTCAACAGATTCTTTCCCACTTATTCACCATCTCTAGTGTAAAGTGATTTTATTAAAACCAGAAGATAGTTATGCTTCTGCCTTTCTCACAATTTTTCCTCAGCTTGTAGCTTACTATGTGACTTATTTATGTACTTGATACATTGAACAGCTTTTGAATTAAATGAAAATTAAGCAAAGTAGATGCTAATGTAGCAATATAATGTAGAAAATTCCATGTACAGAGAAATTCTTCAGATGTTTTACTGGTGAATAACGTCTGCAATTTAAGACCTTTTATCCACATTTGGGATAACACAGCATCAATATGCAAAACACCAACTGAGGTTACTTACTTCACAGTGTGTTACTGTAAGAGCGGAGGCTGGCAAAGGAAGGTGCAGTGTGCATCTACACACAGCACCCTGCTCTTACAGAGAGCTTCAAGATGCTGAATGCACGATGATTGAAAAGAAACAAAAACTGATGCCCTCTCTTTCCAAGAGAGAAGTTCCCTCATCTCCTGCCTTCCTACGGAGTATGTCGTTCCATAAGTAGACCTTCAAACTGTGCCCAGGCTGCCAGCGGAGTACAAATGGCATCAGGCCTATACCAGTGTCTAAATTTTTGTTCTGCATATCAAGTGATGCGCTCTTAGTCAGGCTTCCTACTGTAGTTTGGAAAACCAGTCACTCCAGGTTCATGGCTACAGTAATGGCATGCAACTCTGGTTGAATGAGACAGACTCCATCACAGCGTGCTGTTTCTAACATCTCTCCCTATATGCAGCCACTTTCCTCTCCTTTTTATTTGGTGGGCAATTGTCTCCCAGAAGATGAACACATCCAAAATCTAGTTCCAGATCAAACATGAACCCAAGCAGGGCTGAGCTGGAGAATCGTCCAGACTCATTTCTGAAGGAAATCTAGATGGAAGTTACCTAGCTTGAAATCTGGCTAAAAGCAAATGTGCTAAGTGTGGACGAACAGGTGGTGGAGCAGCCAGGAAGCAGAGCCACCTCCACCTGGGCTGAGCAAGACTATGTGCACATGTACACAGCGACATCAGCAAACACGAGCAGCGCTCTCCAGCTCTGAAAAAGCATGGAAGAAAAATTACAGCGGCACAGCCTGGCAGATTTGAAGGCTTCATAAATCAGAGTGCACTAAGGAAAAGCAAGATCTTAATTCCCTTCCCTTTGCTTTGTTGTTATTGATTTTGTGGGAGTACAAAGTACTATTTCCATAAGGGTCTGTGGGGACTTGCAGTGCCCAAACAAGCTGAAGACCTCGAGAGTCATTTATTTCTTTTTTAATCTTCTCTCCTTTATTTTTAAATAGGATTCTCACTTTGGCATGGCTCAGGTATAATGCCCAACAATACAAGGATATACAGCTGCTGTGTCAAGAACCACATGAGTCTTAACACATTATATTATATTAAGTAGCTAGAAAAAAAAAAAAACTAAAATAAAGCATACAATGGAGTCAGACATGACAATTCCTTTCACTCTGCCATCTCTCCTGTAAAAGCACTTGTTGCTCTGACATGGGACATGAATACATGTGCATACATCAGCCCCGTAGCCCAGCCATGAGGGCCACAAGCCGTTCAGTGAAGCCACTTTCTAGCACTAATCTGTTGCACAACAGTTCTTCCTGCAGGTATATTGAACTGGAAGTAAATAAGCCATAGAGCTATCTGAAAAGGTACAAAAATCTTCCAGTATCCTCCTCTGTTGTGAAAAGATTTTCACTGCTGACGTGCACCCGTCTGGATGATGCCCAGTGATAACCCGATGGAGTTTTGCAACTGATCGACAGCATTTGACTTAAATTACATTGCCTGAATTATAGAAAGCTCACCAAAACCCAACTCAAACATTTCTGAGTGGTCAGACTGATTTCATGTCATTTATCTGTTTTATATTTGGAGATCACTCTGTATTCATACAAACTACCTTAATCTTATTTACCCTCTAAATAATGCTATGGTATTATGCCATGTATATGGTATATACATGGTATTTGAATAAGAATTTCACTGCCATCCTACCCTGTAAACTGAAGGTTGCTGCCCATGACGCAATCTGTCAGAAGAAAATGAAGTTGTATTTTTAGAAAAAATGTCAGTATTTTTATTACACACATTTTATGTGGGGATACTAGATTAAAGAAATTGTCAAATCAAGAACCAAACACCAACAATGTGACGCCAGGAAACAAACAGCAGGGTTGTTAAGTCGCTCTGTTTAAAAAGACAAACAAGCAAGAGAGTCATAGAAGAAATTAGCATTTAAAAAGAACTGTATCAGATTAACGATGGCATTTGACCACTTAACATTGTTTAAAGCATAGACCATCCAAGAAAAAAAAAAAAACAACTGTCCAGCAACAAGAACTGATGCCACAGCTCAACAGAGGAGATCCATACCCTGTCTCCCAGATAAATGGAACACTGAAATCCATTTCACTTTGGATATTTCTCTATATAAAGTATTACCTAGTCACTTAATAGTCATGTCAGCTGCTAAGCAGAAAAAAAAAAAAGAAAAAAAATGAATAGAAGCATCAGCTCAGTTATGGGAAAAAAAATCCACAGAGCAGCAACTGGGGCAGGTGGGTAAACACACATGAAATTAAATCTGTTTTCTCAAGGTTACCCTGGTAGAGGCTTTTTGGTGAACAAAAATATGCTGAAACACTTTCAGGTTCTAACTCTACTGCTAACGCTCATGCCTGGCACAACATTTTATTCAGACCTGCTGATCCATACAAAAACGCACAAAAATGCTCCCAACGTACAGTATACAGTGATGTTCACCAACCTTTGTTTTCACTTGTGTAATGCTGTATTTATTTATGATGTTCTGGCAAGTGAACAGATTGGATGACCTGCTAAGTTTTTCCCCTTCTAGTTTCTATGATTAGATCTCTGGTGTAAAATATGACACCTCCAGAACAAGTAACATTCTCAGCAGTGTTTTAGTGATTCTACAGACATAATCACACGGAAATACAACAGAGCTTAAGCTTTTGGGCACCAAGGTAAGAAACTGACAGCATTCTGACAAAACTTGAAATCTGAAAGGTTATTCTTTCCTCCCCATGCAACCAAACCTACAGACCACTTGCAAGGCAAATTACACAAGTCTATTTTTGCAGGCTAGACTGCAAGACTTCAGCCTTCCAGCATGTCCCATCACCTGCTTGCCACCGTACCACAGCCTGCTGAAAGAATCCACATGCAACAGTCCTCCATGTATTTCACTCCAGCCTTGAACCCCACCAGCGCCAGTTTGTGGTTTTTCCCATTTTTTACTCTCTTTAGAATACCTTGCTCTCTCTGTTTTTTCTCCCTATTTTTTCTTCCCTGGTATCACATTTTAATTTATTTGTCCTTTCCTGTTGAAAGGAGAGCCACTCTATTCTTAGAAGAGTTTCAGATCTTAAAATAAACTGCTTAACTATGTATCCATTACATCCAGATTGATGTCATATCAGAACCTGACAGCGTGCTGCAACAGGAATGTGACTGCAAAGGGCCCAGCGTTTCTGCAGGCTCTGCATTGCAAATATTTTTAAAGCACCATTACGTACAAAAATTCAAGGCACTCTACCCAAACACTAAAGCATAGAAGTTCTCTTTGCCATTTCTTCTTCTCACTACACAAATGTTCCATTTTCTTAGCTTTTAGCTTTGATTTCCCTTTTGAAGAGCTTCTTGTGTGACTCTAGCACCAAGAGCAGGCCCTCTACAGCCACACCAAAGAGGAGGAACGCAGGCTAAACTAGAATGCCCTGGCCATTAGTTTCAACCAAGTAGAAAGTTGTATTTTGCTCTCATAGTAAACAAAGGTTAAAAGCGAACAGCACAGTTTAAAGGGGAAAAATAGGGAATAATGACATCTTGATAGAAATGGGAGCCTTTCATTGAAGCAAATGCAGTCGAGGACAGCAATGATTGGGAGCAGCTTGTTACTTATGGCTAAAAAACCTCATTCTGTCTGCTACAGACAGCAATTCACCCAACAAAAAGGCACACCTTTTGATGATATCAACAGAAGCAGCAAGGATCGGATCCTCCGCAAACTGACTGCTCGTGGCCTGTTGTCTCCCCAAGAAAAAGGAAACGTACACTATCTTCCCTGTCCGTTCTTCTCCATGTTTTGAGAAAATATGACACAGAATTTCACAAGACTCTGCAGGAAACTCTGCTGCCCAAGCGTCAGAAGCAACAAACATTTCCCGAACTTGGAAAAAAAATAGCAGTAGCTATTTCAAGAACACGACTGTCCTCTCATTAAGCTATTAAAAATGCATGAATATAATACAAATAAGGATTATGAAACACTCCCAAGTATGTACCAAACCAAGAATTGACATAAATACCACATAATAGTTGTAATCCATTTAAATGCCATACTATTTCAAGAGCACATGCTGGCTTCGACTATCAAATGATCAGCACCAAAATACAGAACTAAAACACACCAACTAAAAGTTTACTAAAAATACCAACTGCTAACAATATCTGCAAAAATAATACCATTGGGAATTCTCCCTATTTCATATGTAATATAAACTTTCACTAAACCCTGATCGCTGCCGCAAAGGCTAAGGTATTATGGGAATCTACACAGCAGAAATACTTATTCCATTGGAAAGATGAAAGCTGAAGTTAGCTAACCTCTTCTGAAAAGGTATTTGTGATTCCCTGGAGATGTGGGGAATTAACTTGGTTTGCTTGTAGCATACAGGAACTTCGCAAGGAAAAGCATCCGAGCATTTCCTTCTCTTAGTTTCTGGGACTATTTTCACATTACACTGTCACACAACAAATTCATGCAGCAAAGTTTTAAAGGCCAGCCCTGCAGCCCACCTAAAACAGCAGAAGTCATTTCTGCTGTCTGCCTAGGAAAGCCCAGTCCAGCTGGACTCCCCTGACCACCTCATGCCTGCCACCTCCAGCCCTGCAAATGGCCCCAACAAGCTCTCCAGAACACGGAAAAGTGTGCACAGCACACCACCTTGGTACCCTATATAGATTCCTTCACCTGCAGTATCGCCTTGTTCGGTAGTAGCACCAGGACCCATCCCTAACAAAGGTGTGAGCACAACTACTCTGGCTTACACCCTTGCTTTTCAGTGAGGCTCCCGACACTGCTGGCCTTGCTGTGCCTTCAGTAAGAGAACCTACATTTCCTTTTGAGTCAAGTTCATGACGTTCCCTTAGTTCTGTTAGGTCGCTGGTATTAGCTAAAGTTTATAGGTAAAATCAGATAGGATTGTTGCCATCATCTCAATGGGATTCCTATACAACATGAAATTTCCCCAAGATCAGCTGGAATCAATGTTTTCCTAACCAAATCTAGATTTTAAGACTTACAGCAGTAAAGACATCATTTTTTATTGAGTAGATTTAAGAGATATAGATTATAGGAAGAGATTATAGGATAGCATGAACAAGCAGAGGATCAATATACTCATGGAAACCCCTGGCAGTAATTCCACTGTCAAAACAGACCCACACATTTGTTTAGAATTATCCAGAAAGAACTGCTGTCAAGCAACTTTGAAGAGGCTCTATAAACAACATATACTTTAATAACGTCGCCAGGACATGAGCGAGCAAAATTATCTAATAGCATACAACCCTGAGAAGTTGGAATACTTGGGAGCCCCTCACAGAAATAACTTCTTAAGAACAAACTTAGAAAAAAGAACTCCGCCGGAATTTCATCAAGACCAAGAGACCAGAGACCTTGAGACTAGTAACATAACCTTAAGAGGAAAAGAGTCCACTAGAGAATAATCATAAATATGAGTATTTTCAATAGTCATCTGAGAACAAGACTAGATGAGTGACTTACTCTTCTCATTATTATCTTCTGCCTCTGAAGCTGTGAACACGCTTAGGGAAATCAGCCTGTACTATGATCTAAGATAGTAGATTTTTGAAAACAGAAAATAACTAAAAATAACCGACTGCGAAAGACACAAAACCCAGCAGACGTCCAAGAAAAGCTGCATTTTTTTTTCTTGAAAGAATGGTAATCTGAAGATACAAGTCACTACAGTTCACAAAATGTGAACTGGGATTTGCCAAGTCTTGATATGGTACCGAGAGTACATAAAGACAAAAAGCTGCCTGAGTGAAGTACCAAGGAAAGAGGGCTTTACCTACTTAGAAACCTCAAGCAACTGGTTTGGGGTTTTTTTTTGTTTTTTTTGGGGGGGGGGGGGGGGGGGAAACAAACAGGAAGAAAAGACAAAGAAAAAATAAAAAGGCAAGGTAGTCCTGTTCCAAAACAGAGATCATGACATTCTGCCTACCTTTTGATGCTGTCCAACGATGGCCAATGTAATATCATAGCATTCACTTCAATGTTTGCTATGTGTTATGTATCAGTAAAGAATTATGATTACAAAGGTGGTTAAAATTCTGTAGAATGAGAAGTGGTCACATATATAACCATGACAGAGGATTATATTTATGGACTTAATTTAAACCTGATATAAACAAGTTTATATGAGTTATAAAACCATAGGTGTGAAGGTTTCTTGAAGATACCAAATCAGTTTCTAAATCATTATTCATTATTCCTCATTACTTTAAACACGGTAAAAGCCAACAGATTCACTATCAACTGTATATTGCTTAAGCTCACATGCATTTCATATGAACCATCCTAGAAGACTATCAGACTTTTATCACCCAAGATGAAGAGTTTAACTTTGCTTAATTAGTTTTACAGGAGGGGAGCAACACAAAACAAAACCCCACAGTCAGCCCTAAACAAATAGAAGCAATCTACAGCTGTATCTTTTAATCAACAGCAGCACGGTAATCTTAACAGTGCATCGTGTTACCAGCTCTACCAAGTCAAAAAGAGCTACCACAAATAGGCTTCGTTCTACAAAATAAGCACATACCTCACTGTGTTGTGTATTTCTTATCCCTCACTGGTGCCAGAATACCCACTGAAATGAGAGACAAGTGAAATCATGGAGTTTCTTTGTTTCACTCTTCAGCGTGGATAGAAAATGTTTAAACAAAACTTATGAATTCAGAGATTGAAGTTAAAACAGATGTTAACTGAATTAAGCAATCGTGCATTTAACCTGGTATCTTCTTGATTCTAGCTTAATTTAACTGTTGCTTAACTGTGAAACTACTCTTCATCGGGGAAAGAGAATGAACTGAGCTGCATCTTGGAGAATGCTATGGTGAAAACTCATCACTAGGGACACCCCCTTATTAGGCAGACCAAGTACAGAGCACTAGCTTTATAATGCTCAGTTCATCAGTATGTGTTACTAAAAGCTTGCTACAATTTAACAACTGTAGAAACACAAATTATAATTGTCATACTGTTTCCTATTTTCCAAATAGTAAAAGGAATGGGCAAAATCTAGCTAACTCTCATACTTGAACACAGTTTTAGATAAGAACATTCCAAAATAACACCAAAAGCCACCAAGTGTGCTACCGCTTCAACAGCGAGTTACTGCTGTGCCACAAGCACATCAAAGCAATCACAAAAATATAGAGGCAGTGTTTACAAGTTCCATGATTACTTTAAATGTAATTATTTAGCTAGAACACATGACTCGTATTTCCCTATGAAAGGCTCTCTACTTAGCTGGATTAACACACTATTGATGGCTAAATTCTGCTGCCAGAGGCTACTGTCAAGTCATCATTTCCAGAACAAACCTATAAGCTATTTTCTTTATCCCACGTACGACTGCTACAACAAGCTCATCACGAATTTGCTCCCAAAATGCTCTAAAAAAATGCTGTAAAGAACATTCAAGAGCTGCATGACACAGGATTACCTGTTCTAATGAAATTAGAACGTGCATCAGTCACAGGTTAGAAGGCTAGCTATGTTGAACATCTGATTTTCCCACATTGGTGGGTTTTTTGGTGGATTTTTCTTTTCTAAACATAAAAACAACTCAAGCGCAACGCCGTAAAAACTGTCAACTCACAAATAAGTACAATTACTTTCTCCACCCACTCCTTAACACACACGTGCTACCTAGGAGATTTATTAATAGCTGGATAAGAGAGCTATAAGGAGAGAAGTGAAGCAACTGCTCCTGGCACTGCCACACGGAAACATGCCCTGTGCCGCTCACCTCTGAAGAGCCCTCCCTTCCTTCCCTTCCATTTTTGCAGGGCAGGAACAGGAATAGAGAGCAACTGAGAGGAGCTTCTGATGTCCTGTTTCCACGCAGTACCCAAGAACAATTTCAGTACAAACCTGCTTTTTTGTTAACTCATTTCCGTTTGCAGCATCCAATCTGATTCGCTTACAGTGAATAGCAGTTCGTCCCTCCTATTCCTCATGCTCACACAAAAAAAGCATTAATTTTAAAATTATATTTATTAACTGGAACAAAACAAGTGGTTGCAAACAGAGGAATTTTGAAGTCTACGTCCTTCCCCCTCCCCCAGCAGTCCTGTTTGTTTCCTGGGGTTAATAAAGCTGAGTGGGAGACAGAGCAGGGCCATTCCTAATGAAGGTGCCCAGAATGCCCTTTGAAGGGCCAAAGGGGGACAACCATCAAGGTTAAAGTATGCAAGGACCAGAATCCAAAGAAAACATTTTTGTGAGAGCCGAGACGTGCTGATGTGCCAGCTGCAGACAACAAGGGGCAGCCCCCAGCTCGGGCAGCTGGTCGCACAGCTTCAGGAAATCACCTTTCCAACAGTTTTCCCAATGTGTCTAGACACTTGCCTGGCTCAGCAAAATCAGCAGGCAGCAACTCCGTTTCAAAACATTGGTCACTCACGCAAATCTGCTGTGACACAGATCAGGACCACTTGGCACAATGAGTACAAAATCTATTTCAGAAGACACAACCAGACTGTGGGACACTGCTGCCGGTTTTGGTCATGCTAGAAGTCTGTGTCTTTCAAAACAGAGGCAAAAAAAAACAACATAAGGAAGATCATGAACCCGTCTGGGAAGATCATGCTCCGTCTGAGAGCAGCTGGGAGAGCATTTGAGGAGCTGTTGACACAAACGAACCTTCTTAACCTTCACTACTGCACCTCTGCTTATGTTTTCACTGTCAGCCACTAAAAGGACTGGATACTAAATGGATCTTTGATCATTCAGAGGCAGTGTTGTATTCTTTAGTCGACTATTAAAGGCTGATGCACGTATTCTGAAGCCTTTTGCCTCCTCCCACCCGTTACTGAAGGGTTATACAGGAGGAATAATGAGATTACACAGAGGCAGAATCCTCCCTCTTCTACAAAGGAAAGGATATCCTACTGCCATCTAGGTCTAATTGTAAGACATTGCTGTCTGACAGCAGTGTGTGCCTAATATTTCATTTTGTAAAATATATTAAGAAATACCCCTACATACGCACTTGTAAAACACGCACATTTCACAAACTACATTTTAGTTCATTTACAAAGTTCTCTCACGTCATAAGCAAGCTCAAAGAAGAAAAGACAATGGCCAGTGGAAAGAAAACACTCAAAATGTAGTTGGAATATAAACAAAAAGGTGTGAAAATTAATCTTTCCTTGAAACACAACTTAAAAGTTAACATTCACAAAAAGAGACCACGTTTAACCACACTACGGATTAATACCCAGGAAAAGGGTAAGAATTCCTTTCAGCTACGAGTTCTTTAGTAACAAAAAGCAGTCTATTCCACGTGATGACAAAAGCTGCAAATAGAATAAATGAAGGCCAACAGATATAGAACGAAAGAAAAAAAGAAAGAAAAAAAGAAAACTCGAAGGCAATGTTCTTAATTACACATAGTCCGTTTTCAACTCTTCATGCATTCCCACTTCTTCAGCATTCTACAAACCAGCGTGCCTCTAAGCCTCGAGCCCGCAAGCTGCGTGGGAAGACCTCAGTTACATAAGGTGTTATTATGGCAGCAAAGCTGGCTGCTTACCTGAAGATACTTACATACTCCAAATAATCACACAGATTAGTGAGCAACTGTCAAGAGAAAAGCGCTACCTGCCTGTAATGTAACCAAGAGTTCCTCAAACACGTGCCACATGTCATCTCCTGTAGGTAGACGTGCCGTAAGGGCTTCAAGTCGAAGATGCTGGGTCTAGCACGTTTACTACAGGCCAGCAGGCAGAATAGGACTTACCACTATTCTCCATACACCCACACGGTTCCACGTTAAGGAGGATTCCCCAGCCACAGAACTAATTATATCAACAAGGCCCATACGCCAACAAAAAAACAAAAAACAAAAAACACCTTTTTTTAAAGGCAAAGTGTTCTTCCTTCAGAGAAGAAAAGGAACTTGAACTCCTAGAAATACCTAGCAGCACTCGTATCCCAAATGAACCATCTGCTCTAGGTGCTTTAGTTAAAGAACAGTGCCCACCGGAAATATGCAAAGAATCCCATCCAGCAGGCCTTTGGGTGGCAGGCATGGGAGTGCGTTTTGGAACAAATCTGAGCTGGTTTTCATTTTTCAAATACTTTCTCATAGGCTCAGTCTCACAGAAGTTTGCCACAAAAATTAAATACAGCTCTGAGAAGATCTTTGGGAGCAACGATACAGAATAAATTATTAAAAGTAAACAGATCTGTGATTCTGAAGTAACTTGGATAGCCCTTAATTTGCCCTCAATGGGCAAAGGAGCAAAGCAAGTGCTCGAGAATTTCTAGTCGCATTTCTTCTCGATCACCTGAGCCTTTAAATACAAACACAACACCTCTTAATTAAAGGTACTGCACCATTTACTCGGTCCAGTCTAACTGCAAGGTCAAGGCTTCGTTAAGGTGTCAGACTACTGGGGATGCCTGTAACATCTGTTTGTTCAGTCCAGTCTTTACGGGGCTGCACAGCCCTTTACTTGAAGGGCAGCCCTTTCTTGTATAGCTTTCCCCTCCATTTTCCACGTGCTCAGGTTGAGAAAATGCACATATCTCCCTTGTAACCTTCCCTTTGCTCTCTTACCTTTTTGCTGCCTGGGACTCCACAGTCCCATTAACACAGGCACATACAGCTTCTCTCCCTAACTTCCCTGTCCTACCAGCACAGTTTTCTGTTTTTCTTGAAGTGGAACTCCAACCATGAGAAGCGAGCATTGAGCAACAAGCTGGAGAGAATACTAAGAATACGTGCTGTTACGCACCAATTATTTCCATTTTAGAGGCTAGGAAGCTTTTCACACATTTTTCTGTAAGTCTTTCCACTACGGAAGAGAATCTGTTATGTATGCCACAATAATGTCAACAAGCACACTGACAAATGCTGGGGTTGATTATACCTTGTTGTTGCAGGTTTTTCGTACTTGCACCCACTTTTCCCCCCAAACAAAAAATGAACAATTTCAGATCCTTGTTTTGCCTTCTTTAAGATCTTCAGAAGGCAACGAGAATGTGATTTAGCCACCCCAGAGTTATGCGTTTACTGATGACCAGGCGCCTACCGCAGAACAAGGACAGCCACCAGCCTCCTCGTCACTTTACAGGCAGGCTACTTCCCACGAGACTGGACGATCTACGTGTAGAGGTTGATAACCAAATTAGCAAACAGGCATTTTGCTGGCTTTAACTTCATATCAGCCTGCAGCACCCAGCCAGCATCTCAGCAAAGCCAGATTCTCTGGGCACAAAAAATGAAAATGCTGAAGTTTCAGAAAAGCTACAAAATAGGAGGAAGTTGTACAGGGACACGACCTGCACACAACCCACTGCATCTGCTTGAAATACCAGAATACGTTTTTGGGCTTTTCATTTGATTTTACACCAGACACCTCTACGTTAGAAGAGCGGGAAAGAGTCATTTGATATCATTTGTACACAAGCTAAGAATGGTGCTGTAGGTAAAAACACAAAGGAAAAAGCATTCCTCATTTCTAAATGCTCCATAGTAAATCATATCCAGCAAACCCGAGAACAGACAGAAATGAAGTGCTAATTAGGTTTAGGCAATGCTGAAGTCATTATTTCAGGAACACCACCACGTGGCTACAAACTCGCTTTCCTCACCTACTCCAGGTCCCGCTGCATTCCCTACCAGCGCTGCGGAAGTGGATTAAGAGAGCGCAATGGACTCCTCCAGGCACTAATGACTCATTAATTCCTGCTTATCCTTCCATTTAACACATTGCCGTGTTACAATTTCTTCCCCCTAATTAAATACCTAAGAGTTTCCTGCTATTTTGGTGTATTTTAAGCCCATGCAAATCAAAACCAGCTGGTTCCAAGATACAATATTATGTTAAACAGGGAAATTACAGAGGGCAAGACATAGGTGGCCACTGATAAAGAAAAAATTGTATGTCAACTCCGTGTGATAAAAGACTTGCACCATTCAACAAGCAGTAAAGTAATCAGATCACGACAGAAACAGCAAGAAATAAATTTCATTACGAGTTAAACACTTGACTGTTGTTAGCACCTATGTATATAGAATTTAATCATAATCCAGACAAACTTCACCTACAAGGCATTCCCAGCAACTTTTCACGTACAGGAAAGCTTTTGATTTAAAACACTTTTCCAGTGGAAGTTGTTGAAATAATTTGAGACTAAACGAAAACCGAAGCGCAGTAATAAGTCATACTGTATAATCTACCAATGCATTCCTCCTGTTTCACATTCTAAGCCTCCTTTAACCAAAAAAGAACCGAGACCCATGACCCCACTTCTAGCTACCATTACAGAGAGGTCAGGGGTCCAAAACTGGTTCCATCTCCAGACATCACTGTACCCAGTGCAATCCGTCCCATGATGGGAACACCATTAAGTACTGCTATCAGTTTGCAACCTACAGCATATCTTTACAGCTCAAATGGGTTTCAGAACCTTTAAATTGATAACACATATCTTGAATTCCATGGAGCTTCTACCATCAGTTTAACAGAGATGCACAAATGAGTCCATTTGCACAGCACCGTGTGTGAGAGAAAAGGTTTCCCGCCTCCCACCTTCTGTGGAACTGTGCTGCCCCGCTTCTGCTGATGAGCATGAGGACAGGAGGCCAGAGCACAGACACAGTACAAATCACACTGCACATAGTCTGAAGGTAACAGCATCATTACAGCATCCACCTGCCTAAGGAGCCTTATTTGTGGAATTCTTTGGGCTTGCTTCCCCTGCCTCCTCCAAAAAAAGGCACACGTCACTTCTTAAAAGGTACTTTATTAACTGACCAAACAAAAACGACAACAGAACATGAAGTAGTACCGTGGGATCAACTGCCTTCAAGCATACAGTAGAATACGCACATTTCAAGCATTATTTCCCCCCACATATAAATTTTACTTCATTACATCCCCAGTACTTGTTTTTATGCCAGACACTTCTGCCACTTATCACTTGATGCGAAAAGTCACAACAGGCTTCTTGCCCTTTTTTTTTTTTTTTTAAATCAGGATCGTATTTTGTGTCCTGGTTCAGTGCAAAACCAGCGAAGTTTAAGTGGTTCTACATGTGTGCACATTATCTATTTGCACTTGCCCAACCTGCTTGCTTTCTAACTTGTGCACTAGAGGGGATGATGAGGCCCCAGCTGCAGTGCACCCCTGTCCCCCTCAGGCTGCATCCGCACAGGAGCAGCTGTCCCAGCCCGCAGGTGCTCAGCCAGGCAGGCACACGGGGCAACAAGGCTTTTGCTGGGTGTCAGGCGCCCATGCAGAAGGCACCCACAAAATGGCTCGCCTTCAGAGCAAAGGAAACATGCCAGGTAGAAAAGATGCAGACTGAGGTGCAGGCTTCAGTTTCCATCACATTGATTTAGATCTGTAACTTCCTGCTCTTACAACAGAAAAACAGAGCCATATTTTCAAGACAGACACAGTGGGAAGAGCTAGACATAGTATTTACAAATACAGCTTGACAGCTACCACTGCTGTTTTCAGCAATTAAGATACCTGATAGGCACCCACACACACACAAACTAATACGACAAGCAAGTCTTTATGACCTATCAGTGCAGCGACAAAAATGATCACATTTAAGTAAAACTGATGCGCAAGAAATAAAACTTCACTCATGACAAATTTACCAGTTAACCCCAACAAAAGGAAATACAACAAGAACAGAGCTCTTTCTCCTTCAACGTTATACAAGTTTTCCCTTCTCTTCCAACTGCAGCAGTTTAAACACCAGGAGAACTGTCATCTGCGCTCTCATTTGGGCTGTTGCTGCTATCATCACGATTAATTCAGAACATGGGCTGGAATTGCTTGCATCTTAGCAGATACACGGTACCTTCTAATGCTTCATATGTGTTATGGCTGTTGATGTGACTCAGAAAATCTCTCGCTCAGAAAAACAACCACCAGAAGGCCAGCTGCTTTTTCATCCTCTCCCATCCCCGTAACACTCCTCTGGGAGCTCAGAGAGAAGAAAAACAGCTGTAAATCTGCAGGAACCCTCCCATTCTTTTCTGCAGCAGGAAAGACAAAACCCTACCCCCCAAAAAACTAACCTTATTTTCTACTTCTATTACGGTGAATAATAAGGTATTAGAGACTACAGCGTGTTGACCAGAAAATAAGAGAAGTGAAACTACATTTATTATCAAGTAGATAGATAGATAAACAAGGTTTGGATGAGCCAAGATTGCCACTCCTGGAGGGCACTTCTAATGGTTGAGGTTGGGTCCCGGTAATCACGAAACAGAAGTACACAACAGGAAGTCAATTAAACAATTAATGAGCACCGCACAAGAAGTGCAAACACACACTTGCCAAATCAACAAAACAATTTGTTTTCAAGCACAAGCCACAGAAGCTTATCTTAACATTAAACACTGGCTGCTCAGATAAGGAAATAAACCAGCAATCACAGCCCTGCAACTTTAGAGGGGGAAAATGGTTAAGAGCGCCTCGGTTCACTCCCAGCAGCAAATCCGTCCATTATCGCGTTATCGGGACTCTCCTCTCGTCTGTACTGCTGACGGTAACCATGCTGGCAAATGTAGCTGCTGACTTTGAACACGCTGACCTTGAGCAGGCAAATGACCTTAGCAGCATGTACTTCTGGCTTATTTCATTGCTGCAGCGGAGCAGCCTCACCATCTATAGTAGTCTAGAGCCTCTGGCCACCACCCCTGACTATTTTAAGATATCCCAATACACTTCAGTGATGCACAGTTCAAAGTGATAGAATAACATCTGCTAGCATATTTAAGTGCGAGTTGTTTACAGAGAAATTTTTAGCTTGTTCTTGTACTTTGCTTCCCTGACAGAACGCTGAAGTTTATTAACAGAGCTTTACTTCCTATTTCCATTTCTAAGAAAAAAAAAAGTTGTGTTTTTTTTTTTGAGCAAGAATCATAGGTATTGTGCAAGGAGAAAAACAAGACGTCCCACTCCAGATCAAGCTTATTTAGAAGCTTCATTTATGTGACAGCAACGGGTGGATTTGAAAAGCAGTTGCTTCCTGAGACATCAATTCCTACATGACTTCGTCCCTCGAAAAAGAATGCCAGTAGCCATGTTTATTTGTATACCAGTTTTTAAAGTGGTATTTTAGACACGTAAATTGTCGGCTGATCTGATGTTAGAGATAATTAACAAATTACTCTGATGCAACGGATTCATGTGTTACTGCTGATTTGTAATAACCCATTATGTCTCCAGTCCCAATCCACAAAAGGAAAAAAACCACTGCAGGCGGGTACTGCCGACTGCCACTCTTTGGAGTAACTGGAGTGACATGAAGTACACTTAATCACATTTAATCAAGTTACAAAGGCCAGCGAGAAAACAAGTCTGGCCAAGAGCACACAGCCACTAGGATTTTTTGCTAACTTCAAAGGGAGTGCAAGAGAGAAAACAACAATTGCATAAAATTGAAAAAGCAACATAAATCGTTCATGTTTTTTCTGAAACTAAATACACAGGTGAATACTTGTAAGTAAAAAGCAGTCCAAGTGCGATAGTCTCAGAGCACACACATAGCTCTCACTGTAGTCATAGATAGAAATTAAGCCACACTACTCAGCTGTGTTGCTCTTTTCCCCAAATCCTTTAAAACAGAAGAGAGGGCACTGGATCCAGTCACCACTCCCAGCCACAGCACAACTACTGGCTGAGTAAAACCCACCCACAGCTCTAACATTTATCATAAGGGCTGAAGGAGAGGCAGCCTGGAGCCAGTGGCAGATGAACTTACAGTTCTCTTGACAAGTATGCTGGGGCCAAGGAGGAGGGGTTGGGGGTGGATTTATGTACCAGCAACACCAGGACTGCAGAATGCAACAGATACCTCTTTTTCCATGCTGCCTGACTCTTCATGGGAGAGGAGCGTAAAAGGAGGAGGGGGGAAAAGACTACTCCTATCCAACAGGAATACATCCAGCCGTGATTTTTTTCAGCTCTCTGAGCTCTGCTGCAACACTAGTGACTTTTGGCATTTTGTCTGGCACAGCTCTGTTGATTAGCAACTACCCTTAGTTGGAAAGCAGGAGGAAGGATATCACTGACTGATTCAGGAATGAGCAGACTCTGCTTACCGCTTCTACTCATTTGCTTTTCCTTGAGGGCACACTGCTGAATAAAATTGGGATCGTATTTTACCACTGTCATCACTGGAACAGAAAAACAGTTCCAAGCTGCAAGCACTCCTTTATAGTCAAATACCTTCCAGTCTGCAAGTGACACCCAAGTACCCCACAAGCACACCACAGCTTCAGCCACTCCCCTGCTTTACAGGGGGATCAGTTATGCAGCTTTCCATTCACTTCATTTCCCAATTACTTTGAGCAGTTTGAGCACGGATCTCTGGATGCCAGGGATAGCATCGTTCCATCAGGAAAATGGTTCTTTGCTCCCCAAAAATATTTTTGGATTATTAAATTTCCAGCAGCACAAGCCGAACAGTATGATGAAGCAGATGTGTTCTTGGAAGGCAGGAGCTGAAAGATAGGAAATTGAACCACAAGTGCAGCTCTACAAGCAATGAGAACAACGTCAAACGGCCTTCTGGGGCTGCACGTGAGGAACATGCAATGAACACACACATCAAGTCCTACACCCACAAAGACTACCTCAAGTTGGCTATGTTGGGTCTTGAGGAATGCTAAGCTTTGTAAGGTTTACTGAAGACTCGCTTTCAAAACATTGTTTCCTAGTAATACAACCTCAAAATAAAGTCAACAGAAGCTTTATTTCCCTTGGAGAAAAAAAAAAAGAAAGAAAGAAAAAACCCCAGGCAATAGCTCCTCCCAATCAGTGGCGAGGTTTTGTAATCACAAAGCGCTGCCTACACAACCACTGATACAACGTTGCTACTACAAACTCTCCCTTAGCAACCTATGCTCAGCTTACAATGCAAATACAGAGATACATTTTACTAACGCGGTGTTACAGCCAGGTAAAAAGTGGGAGGAGAAAAATACTGGAGAAGAAAGAGGCTAGACCGTTACCAAACCCTGCTACGCAAATGCTGTTAGATGGCACCGTGCATTCCTTCAGTAAAATTTCTACCTGCCTTGAACAATGGCTGAGTGCTACAGACAACAGTGAGATGCAGAACCAACCTGTGCCATTTGGGTACCACCTAACGAGTAGAACAGAGCTCCCTGACCGCCGGCGTTGCACACGGCTACTTCAAAGGGGGGAAATTCTACAGAAGCTCCAACGGAAGTTTCTCTGGAAAGAGTGCCACGCAGGAGGAGAGGTCCGCTGTGAAAGCAGATCCGAGAAGTCCTCTCTGAGCACAACACTGAGGCCACACACAAGCTCTTTTCGTGACAATAGAAACTCCGCTAAAGAAAAGTAGGTAGGCTCCCTGGGCAAGTCAGCAGAACTACCTGGATCATCTTGTAACAGCGATGCTGTGCAGATTACTGCTCCTTGGAATCCAACATTTTGAAGCCTCTCTTCTCACCCTCTTTTCCCAAAACACGTATAACCTTATGAGAGAGACAAAGAAAAGGAAAAGGACTCCGTGAGCAGAATGCTATGCCTTGGAAAAGCTTTCTACCTCAGTGGACGAGCATGAGACAAGAGACTCAGAAATAAAAGGCAGCTGTTGATTCCTCTGCTTCTCAACCCATACTGTGGGAAAAAAAAAAGAAGCTTTAAGTCTTGGATCCAGCTCCAGTTTTCCTGATTTAGAGCACCGATGATCAAGAGAATAGATGAGCAACGTGCTTATACCATTTCCATCTGTGACAAAGGCCCGATCACCTACGCTGTACATAAAAGGGTCTTTTTCCTTTCCAAGAAGTATACACTGCTTAGATCACTCATAAAAGGTCAGCAGTCTTAAAGTGTGAGACCAACAGCAAAGAAAAGGCTTCAAATACCAGATCCCTCTAGCTCATAAATATTAAAACCCAGGCCAGCATAAAAACCGCGTGTAATACAGACACTGTCTTTTAGGTAAACAGTATTTGGAATAACACTTCACCTTTGAAACAAAAAAGAAACCCATGACTTAAGATAGCACCTCACGGTTGCTTTTTGTTTATATTGATACTCTCTCTTTTCAAATAATCTAATTTCTAGCAATATTTTCCAAAAGGAAATAAAAATGTCAAGAAGTATTCTTGTATTTGTTTTTAAACCACCTCTTTCTCTGCCATCGACCAAGGGAAGGTGAATTGTAAGACACCCCACTGTCCATTCACCTGGCTGTATTATACTCCCTGCTTTAACTCCTAATCATCTGTTATTACTTGCTTTTCCAAATTAATACTTCCAATCACAGACCCAACATACTACACTTTTGTTCAAAAAAAGTCAGCATAACAAAAGATTTTGCTGCCTCCTCCATTCCGGCAATGCCTCATTCATGATAGTCTCATACTCAAAAAAAAAAAAAACCAAAAAAAAACAAAAAAAAAACCAACAACAACCACCATGGTGATAAGATAAAAATGTTTTCATTCACTTCTGCACAACTTCTTGACGTGTTCCTCTGATTCACCCAACAAAGGTAGGCATGAGCTTTCAGCATGGAAAGCAAAAATCTCATTTTTGAGAACGGCTACGGCATAAGCAACCTAGAAGCTCTAGCAAGATCATATTGCTTTTGGAATAGCTCCTTCCTTTCCCCTACAGCACCGTACAAGTTTAAAGGCATTTTACTCCATCCTTCTCTGAGGTCTTGGATCCTAAAACAGTTGTTAAAAAGCAGAACAAAATCCCTCTGCTTCATACTTTTTTCTTCAAATTCTTGAGCTTGGCAAAGTGCTTTGACACATCAGAATAGTTCAAGTTTCACATTCTGCTGACATTTATATGGATATTTCCTAGACAGCATGTTGTGCCTGTCACTTGGTGAATCCAGATGTCATGAGCTGTCACCTCTGAACAGACAGAAATCCCCACCGATAAGAGCTACAGGTGAAGTTCGTGACAATACCTATGCAGCTTAGCACAGAAACGACTTCGGAAGGCTCGATACAAAAATACAGATGTGGTCACACTAATAAGAGAGGTACTGTAGGGAACAAGCATTTTTTTAAAAAAGCATTTCCCCTCTGAACTGCAATTGGGTTAATTTTTTTTGAAGCTTTAAGCAGCAAGAAAACTTGGCATTTAATTAGATTTGTAAACGATGAGACAAACATACAGCACTGCTGCACTGAAGAAAAGGAGTTCTCAGTAAGTCTCAACTGCTGCTCAATTTTTTTGAAGGGTTTGTTTCAACATGTCGTAAGTCAAACAAGTCAAACCTGCACCATGACTCCCACCCTCTCTAACACAAAAACATTTAAGTACATTTTAGGTTTGGGTATATTCGATGGAGTAGCTGCTAAGTTGATTGACAGGAAGCACAATCTCTTGCAAAATATATTCCATCTGAATACAATGTGTTCTCAGAAGGCCCTTCTCATTCCTTGAGAAAGCATTTCCTCTTTCAAGTATTTCTTAAGTCAAATAATATCAAAAAATAGGAATTTACACTGGGCAGGTACTTCAAAACAATCAAACAAAGTTTGAGAAACTGCCAAGCTAGACAAAGTTCACTTGAGTCACTCAATTGGTAGGGAATCACGCATCCATGGTGAAATCCAACCTGCTAAGAACCTGTCCAGAACTAAGCTTTGAGACGGAAAAAAGAAAAACAAAACAAAAACCCAAAACCAAACAAAAACTACTCAACTTAAACCCATTTCAAAATGATCTTAACTGATATTTACTTTGGAGATAACATCGGAACAATTCAAATAAATAGACCCTCACCTAAACTTGTCAGACTCTTTTTTTTGTATGTTCATTAAAAAAAAGAAATAAAAAGAAGTCTTGACTTAAATGCCACCTTGCAGAAGAGCTGTAAAACTACACAGGATAAAGAGTATATTTTACTTAACAGTCTGAATATTTACAGTGCACTTCGGTGCCACTTAGTAACTGGGAATTTTAGGTGCATGTGTTATATCTCTCTACAAAGATATCATTCAGTCTTCTCATGAGCAAAATTCCATGCGAAGTTCCTGCCCTGAGCCAAGAAGAGCACATAGGTCTGCAAGTTTATGCTTAAAAGAGAAGCAGAAATAATACTTTTGAACACCCATAACAAACCATGATTTCTCACACTTTAGCCCACATAATGTAACACAATAATCCAAACTACACGAGGCACAGAGGCCTGCTCCACACACAGGTCAAAATCCTACATAAAGTATAGCTGTTAAGGAGCATAAAGCCAAATAAAACAAAGCAACAGCTAAAATGTGTACATGAGCAGTTGAATAAGCTTAACAATGCTGCATGTGAGCCATCTGAAGTAGAGCAAACCAGTGTGAAACTAGACACCACAGAATGAAGTATGACAATAGGACCACCCAGCCTGGCTGCCTACAGCCGCTTCCCTTTGTTAACTGCCGGGCAGAGGGAGGGTTAGAGAGATGGCAGCAGCTCACAGTCATCTGCAATTGCATCCAGAAATAAAGAAGCCTAAATAAGTGTTTTCATACTATGCACCTTGAGCATCTGCCAAATTATGAATTTGCACACAGCAACTGATGTTAAGACGCTTGCTCTTGCATGTAACCTTGCAGAACTCACGCTGCCTTTTCAGGACTTGCCCATTTCTGTCTGAGGAGCCTGGAAACACAGCGACTTCAATGGTGTAGAGCTTTTAACTCGAGAGCTCCCTTGAGTGTATTTCATTTTTTATTTCTCACATACAACGTGGGTATGCATCAGTCAACAAGACTTCCCAGTTTAGTTTTCTGCTGATCAACTTTGCATACTTTGTCAACACTTAGCTGCAATTTGTAATTAAATAATATGGAAATTCAAGCAATTAATAAGAGTATTTTACATAAGGACAGTACATGAAATGTTCCTGTTTACAAGCTACAGTTAAATAACAGTTAGATCCTTCTGGCATGAACCACCACCACCTTCGTTTCATCAGGCCCAGAACTGCATTGCACAAGTTTTCACTTCCAACATGAATAGCTGAAGCATATTTAAAATTGTCTTTAGATTACTCATTGTCCTAGCTTCTCACTGAGTCTGCGGAGGCAGGCAATACGCAGGACGTGTAACTGCCAACAGCAAAGCAGAACTGAAAAAGGGGTTCAATCCAGACAAACTCAGCTTATAAAGGAAACAAAAGCCCCTCAGATAGTAAGTATTAATAACTTTTACATGTAACACCGATGGGATTACTAGACAAAGAAAGAATTAAAAACAACATCAGAAATATACAACCATGTTGAGGCCAATGTAAAATGCAACCATTTACCAACATCACTTTAAATGCCCATCTAGTATCACCTTGAACATTTAAGTATCCTCTCTAACTCAGAGGCTCACTGAAGTCCACACTGCTGAAGGCACTCAGTCAGAATTAAGTTTACAAGAACAAGGCAAAATATTTACAAGCGCTGGAGAAAAACAGAGGAGTTTACATAATCTTTGGCAACAGTATATAAAATATGGCATTTCTAGTACACTGTCCAGCTGCTTACATAAAAGCTATACTAGGAAGGCAGAAAAGGAACACTAAACAAGCAAGTGAAGACTAATTTTTGTTCCAGTTTTCTTTCTAAAGTCTCATCAGAGGTCTCAAGATAGCATTTAGTGATGGCTTCAGACAGAGTAAAACAAAACAAACGTCTAGGAAAAAAAAATAGCATTATGAAAATATTCAGAGCAAATATCGATGTTTAAAACAGTAACCAACCACTTAACCTTAGGATGATCTACATGGCCTTTGTGTTTTCCACATTATTACTGCTTATCTCAAAGATTAATTATTTAAACCATTAACTTCAATAAATTAAAAAAAAAAAAAACACACATTTTTCCAGTAGAAGTTAAAAAGAAAGTAAAAGACACCTACCTATAATACCGGGATTGTAAATAGGTTGAACAAATAGTCTTTGATACATGGCTGGCAGACCCAAAATCTATTACTTTAACCCGGTAAGGCTGCCGAACAGGATCCACCAACATAATGTTCTCTGGTTTGAGGTCAGCATGGATTAAACCAAGACTTTTTAGTTTTTTCAGTGCAGTGGCCACCTGTTGCAGAATAGGCCGTATTACTTTCAGTTGCAGAGGGCTGAATTTGTTTTGCTTCAGGAAGTCATATAAATTCTGTTCCAACATCTCAAAAACCAGACAAGTGTGGTTACGATGCTGAAAGCATTCGTAGGCTCTCACAAAATTGAATTCATCAGCATTTTCAGTACTTAGCCTCGCTAATATGCTCACTTCTATTTGTCCTTGGCGTGCGTACGAAGGATGATTCTTCAAGATTTTGATTGCCACGATCTCATTTGTCCCCCTTTTCCAGCACTTCACCACTTGTCCGAAGGTCCCTCGCCCAAGGAAATCGAGAACCTCGTAAGTATTTTTCACAGAGCACAAAACCTCATGCTGTACCAGCTGGTAGTCTCCATCTCCGCTTGTACCAGTTTGTTTTGAAGTTGCAGCAGTTGTCACAACTGTCACTGGGTTTCCTACATTGGTTTGCAACATCGCAGGCAATATGGACAGTTCATCAACAATCTGCATCGTGCTGCTTTGATTATCTAGCTCTTCGCTCTTACGCTTCAATCCACATCGCTGGGGTCCTTCCGGGATATCTACTCGGCTTCCTTGTGTCCCAGTCTGAGGTGCTTCTAACTGAGTTTGCTGCGCCTGCGCTGCTAACGCTTTTGTAGCACCTGCAATATTTTTTAAAGCAATAGCATTTGACTGCAACAAAATGTTCTGTCCTCGAGGTCGGTCAAACGAGTTTTTAGTCTGAAGGAAAGTACTAACTCTGTGGGGAGAGATTCCAAAGTTTTTACCATTCACATAGATTGGCGGGTAGGCTCTTTCGTGGTACACACAACAGCTTGGTTCTAGTTTGAGTTTTTTCACGCTACAAAAGGCACTTGACTGGGTTTGATAAACATATGGTGGATAGACCAAGACTTGTGAGGCCATACCTACAGAGGGAGAGAAAGAGAAAGCGCACGTAAGAAATCCGCATTCAACATTTCTGAGGTTTGCAGCAGTTTCCTCATTTAAAACAAGCAAACAAAAAAAGTATCAGGACAGAAATGTATTTGCCAAGCTAGCTAGCTTATCAAGCAATCTTGTCTTTAGTTTCTTATGGCAAAACACAAGGTCATCAATCCCGCCCAGTGCAGAGTCTTCAGCACACAGACTGCAGCAGGTTACAGTAGGCAAAGTTTCCACTCACCTCACAGGGCAGAAGTAAGATAGTCTGCGGCAGGCAGCACTAATGATTTTTGACCTGGAGGAACTGCCCTTGTGCCTAACGACACAATTTTCATTTAAAGATCTCCAGCATTTCTACAGACAAAGATAACACGGTGTTCAACAACTTAAGATAGATAACTAATTCAATTACCTATAAGCAATGTAAAATAACTTAGGGTCCTTATTTGTGAGCTGACCCTGCCCATTACCCTACCTGTTCACCAAAAGCACCAGCAGGCTTCTAAGAGGAGACGGCCAAACGACACGACCATCAGTACTCCAGGAATTTCACTGCCAAGAAAGCAGCAGTGCATGACAGGGCCCAAAATACCTTACATGCATACACGCTTACATAAACAACTGTCATTTTCTGGATAAACTAAAATGTAGAGTAATTACTCCACACACATGCAGGCATATACACATCGACACAATTCTGCCAGTGCAATTACTTCCTTGCTAAAAGAGAAGTGACAATTAAAATAAAAGATCGTGGATCGTTTTGACTTTTGAAGTAACGTGAAGGTTGAACCCAAAGCTTCAGTCTGATTGACTCCATGTTTCTCCAGGTCATCACTCTTTCAAAAGCCTCTACAGCGTCTCAGAAAGAGTCACTGCACCTCAGAAATCAGGAATAAAAACGTGTTTTGTGCAAGGCAGTGCCACAGGAGCCTCCAGGGCTGGACTCCGCACTTCACAGGCCGTTCCAAAACCCAAAGCCGAGCGAGCACGCAGAACATCAGATAGGAAACAACAGCAGCACCATGTCTGCACATATGACAAGCCATCTCAACTCCGTCTTAAAACATAGAGACAGATTACCTCACAGATGCCATACCTCCCAGCTCTTCCAATCCTGCTGTGTACCACTCCAGATCTGTCAAACACCATCTTAAACCTTTGTGTCATGGAATGCTGAACGCTAAGAAAAGGCACTGACACAATCACAAAACGTCCTCCAAATTTTAGAATCCTCTCTTAAATAACATGCCCCATTAAAAAGCGCCGAGCTGTGTTTAAGTTGAGAAATATTCCTGAGTACCCCTTACATAGCTTTAATCTAGACGGCTTTTAGTCCATCAACATATCAACATACTCGTGGAAATTATGCATGAGTTTATTTTTAGACCCACATTAACGACAAAAAAACAAACCACGACACAAAACATCATTTAAATTAGATGAAGCTAACATACAGAGACGTATGGAAGGTAAAGCTTAAGAAAGATGGGACTTCTTTGCTTTAAATAGTAGCAAAAAGAGAAAGCTTTCTATTATTATCCCACAACAGAAAAAAATAGAAATATTTTAATTCAGTGTGTCTGTCTGAAGCCTCCTTCTGAAAAACTAACCCTGCCTTGTCAACACTCATGAACAAGAGAGACTGGGAAGAGGGAAGCTACTGCACACAGCTGTACCAGCTCCCTCCCAGACCACCTGCAAAGAACTGTCTTCGTTATCGTAGCTCAGAAGGACACTTCTGAAGCCCATCTCCCAGCTCACCACACTGGGGTTCACACCACAGCACAGTCACAGTGCACTTAGATGTTTTTCCCCCTCCCCAAACACTGCTACATAAAAACACAGAATGCCAAAATAAAGAAAAAAGCCAAACTGAAATGAAGTTCAATTCTTCAGTGAAATCCTTCTAACCGACCACAAAATCTTGAAATTTTGGCCCAGCTCAGGAAACGCCTTAAAAACAAACAGCAGGCCCAGGCATGGTGGTGGGGCTTTCGGCTGTCCCAACAAAAGGCAAACACTTCAGTGAAGCGCTGCTGTTGCTAAGTGAGATGATCCTGCTCTCACGTACTGTACAACCTTGTTTCTTCACGCTTGCTTAGCATAACCTAGGTGCTCTCTGCTCCGCCTCACTTCCACACCCCTGCTCTGCTTCATGTGAAGAGCGCACAGGGATTAGGGACTTAATAAAAAAAAAAAAAAAGCCTGGCAAGGCCACCCTGCGTCAGGCCCAGCCTCCAATTTAGATGACAAATCTAAACACTGAGCAGACACAGCAGTCCAGCTACGCTGCTAAGCTCCTGACAGAAACAGCTCCAGCGCTCACAGCCAAAGCTGTGCCCTGTGCCCGACCCGCAGGCTGAGGGCCGCTGCACTGCACCCTCCCTGTCTGCCTCGGGCCCAACACACCTCACTGCCTCTGGAGAGGCAGAGGTCCAGGTGGCTGCTTGGGGAAAGGAAAGCAGCCCTCAGCTTACAGCTCCAGCCGCCACCGGCAGCTCCGCTCCCAGATAAGAAGTGCTTCTCAAGCTATTAGATGACATACCTAGGAGAACAGCCTGTAATGCAATCGTGGCAGACTGAACTAACAGACAAATTCACTCCAGAAAAGTAAAAAGGGTCTTGAAGTTCTCAATGTGCATATAATCTCTTGCTTTCCCCTAACACTTTTCCCTTGCCAAGCCTATTTTACTGTTTCAGACAGAAGCGCGCTCCCTGGACTAACATGAACGAAACAAAATACACGAGAACAGCACGCAGCTTACTCGGCATGCTGCTGCTGGAGGTCTCCACTTTGAGAAGCTAAGGTTATTAATAGAACAAGTTCTCCCCCACCCAGCTGAAAACCCAGCCACATACCCAGACCGCAGAGCAGTACGAGCCTTAAAGAGAGCGGGAAAACGCCACGGCTCCCCTTCCTGTGACAGCACTCACACACTGGTGTGGGGTTTTGTTTTGTGTTTTGTTGGTATTTGGGGAGATTTGGCACACAATATCATCTTACAGATAGCTACAATGGAAAGAATCAAATATTACCTTGTCCCAGCGCTGGTTTTTGTAGGTGTTTTTTCTAAAAGAGTTCTGCTGGTTAAAGACAGCAGCATATTGCACATTTTCACCTGCCAGGAGTGGATTGCCCCCTACCTGGGCTTGTCACAAATCATTTCACATTTACACATCTTTCTGCACATTTCTTATCAAGACTGCTCCCGATTCCTTGTACAAACCGTAGCTTGTCAGACTACATCTATATTAGCAAGCAGGGCAGCACAACAGGAGAACCCGTCTAGCAAGGCGACCGGCGCTGAAGGAAATAAAATCAGCCCGTGCTTGTTTCAGGGAGCATACTCGAGCCTGAACACTCATGAGCAGCTGGAGTACATCTTCCAGTTACATCGCATTTAAAACCACGTCCAAACTTGTGCACAAGACCACTGCAGGATGCAAAGCAAACAAAACAGGTGGGAGAGTCACTGAAGAGCACGGTCCCCACACAAAGCACCGGAGCGAAGTTCGACTACAAGAGTAGCTTCAGACTTGATTTTCATTGCCTTTACACTCGCAGACATCTGCCTGTTTCCCCGCACATTTTTCCAGCGCTCCTCTCCTTCCCCAAGCACAAGACAATCATTGCTCCATAGGCAAAAGCACACAGGTAAGGGCTGAAGGCAGCTCCTAGCTTGCTTCACATGTCAAACATGGCAGCTGAGTGGTGCAGGGGCCATGCACAGGAAGGTCTGTCTCACCACGTTTACCCACTATCACTGCGTCGAGGCGGTATCTCTTCCAAGAGTCTTGGCTCTAAGTGTAAAGCAGGTAGAACGGAGCAACCTGCTCTCGATCTACTAACTGCTAGATTATACAAAATGAGTGAATTGTCATTAGTTGTAAGACTGTTCTTAGTTTCTTCAGAAGCAGCTAGATTTCTCGAAGTAATGAAAATAAACACATTCCTGCCGCATATTGAAATGACACTTTTTAAATAAAATCATTAATAGAGCAAACAAAGAAACACGTTTTCACAAAGCTAACAGGAGGCACTTCTCTGCCTGCTCCTTCCAGCCAAGCCTCCCTTAACGCAAACCAAGCCATGAACCCACAGCCATAGCCCTGTGGAACGGAACACTTCTGGTAAAGCGTTGCTAATTTTCACCTAGCCGTACCAATGCTCTTTGCTAGATTCTTGAAACAAATTCTCCAGCCTTCTCAAGCAGCCCTAGACAAATCCATAAACATGACAAATTTGGCAGGCTGTAACAGCCTTGAGAAGCACAGGCTGTTCCAGGCTTGACCACCATTAATAATTAACTTCAGAATGACATTTCCTCCTGATAGAGAATGGGGGTGGGGGAGAAGAGTAATGAGAGTTAGTAAAAGCACTGAGATACAGTTCAGGAAAAATTGCCACGCTACAGCTTGAATTCTGAAGAATGAACAGGGCTTTTAAATGCCCCAGCACCGCAAGCCCTAAGCTGTACCTTATGGAGAAAGCCCTGCGGCACAGCCTGGCCCAGGGCACAACCTAATGCTACAGTTACACTTTAACTACAGAAAACTTGTTTTCCCACTTATTTCACCTCCCAGTCAGCCGGAACTGCTGCTGACTTAATGGCACCCACCTCGCAAAGCAGCTGGGCAACACTGAGATCCCCTGAATGTTCAGTGGCTTCCAGCAAACCAGGAGTCCAGCAGCAGCACCCCAGAAGCATTTCATTTACTTCATGCACCACTTGGAAAACATTGTGAGGTTACTAACTATAATTATTCCCAGGTTAAAAAAAAAAAAGTTTTTATTTGTATTAGGTGCCACTCGAGTCTTGAAGTTATTTAAACAAAGGCACAACTAAATTAGTCGCCCTCTCTTTCCACGTTGGTGCTGGTAGTATTGTAGAGTTAGCATTAGTTTTGGCTGTGTAGCGGAACGAGCTGTACCGCTTGGGCACTTGCAGTGCCCTGTTAATGCCCAGGAACACCCTTCCTTCGACCGCGCTATTTGTAACAAAGCACCAGCAATCTAGACAGCTTGGAATTGAAGAAGGAAAACACACCACGAGCGTCATGAGTGGAGAGAGACAAGCCCAGGGAACCCAGCTCCCAGCTACCCCGCAGCCATTCCTGCCGAGAGCCCCAGAGTGGTGGCACAGGGCAGCGGAGCAAAGGAGAACGCACAGAGCGGCTCACCAACAAGCCCTACCTCAGGAGTGGTTTCCTCCCAGCCCTGGAGGTACAGCCGGACAGGGACCGCATGCCCAGAGGGGCGCGGAGGCAGGCGCACAGCCAGCACCGACCGGCACCTGGCAGCACCGCAGCGAGCCCCGGCGCAGCACTGCAGAGCTGGGAGTACTGGACAGAAATGACGGGCAGGACCTGGGAGTAAAGCACATCTATTCGCGAAGAGACCTCTCACAGCTTTGGAATTCTTGCGCAGCAGACGCCAACAAGGCTGCAGAGCAGAGCTGTGGATCCTTCACCTCCTGCCAGTGCTGCGTGGAGTGGGCAGGATTACCCGGGCTTTATAAAAGTCATAGCACGAAGCAAATGATAAAACGATCAAGTTCTGCAGCCGTGAGATATAGTTACTACCTGCTCCAGAAGCACGTTACAAGGCTTGTTCGTGCAACATCTGAGTGCTTTTACAGGGTGCACTAACAGAGCCGCAGTGATACCAGAAATCATGCTTCAATTGCACTGCTACATTCTCAAAACAAAAACAAACAAACAAAAAAACAACACAAAACCAATATTTTTCTGTTTTACTCATCCAACAACATGTTCGCTATTGGGTGCCTTTGCATTTCAGGCAAAACATAATTACTGGGTTGATTTAACAGCCTGTTTTGGACAAAAATAAAACACCCTGAACAAGACTGTAACAGATTCTGCTTCTAACCTCTGAACTCATGCCCCAGGAAACCACAGAAAGATATCAGTGACTGAAGCAACAGAGGGCTCCGCTCAGAAATACATTTGCACTGGCTATTAAAAAAAAAGCAAACAACAAAACCCACCTCAATGGAAAGTACAAGTTTGTTCAAGTGTGATACCAACGAGTCACAGCACCGCCGCCTCACTACTTGGAAACAGAACACCAGATATTTAAAATAAATGTATTTTGCATAAAACATCAGCGTGAACTCATGACTCAATGCCACCGTTTGTACCAACAGCAATACTGCAGAATACAATCGCTACATTCACATTTTCCACAAATACCAACAGCTACATCTTATGATTCTAGTATGACTACAAGCAGAGTTAAAAAGATAAACGGAACAATATTTAAAGCATCTATTTTTATGCAAGGCAAGAAGCTGCTACTCAACTGAAAAGAAAGGAAATAAAAGTCGTATCTGCCACCGGCTCCCGATTAGACCACGCTCTCTACATCAGAATGTGCCATCATCAACACAAATGGCACACTGCAACCAGCCTGGGCTTCGCCGGTCTAATCTCTTCTTTTAAGAGATTAATTCCGTTTGAACCTGGAAATAGGAGACGCGCTGAAATAAAAGTCCACGAACCCCTGACAGTGGCAGGGCCCTGTCCTCGGGTTCTGCTCGCAGGCATGGGAGGCAGCACCCGGAGACATCAAATGCAGCACTCCTGTGAATATACCCCCACACGGCTATTTTCCTCATTGGCACTTCAGCTTTGTCCCCAGACCTCGGCAAACGTGGTGTGGAATTTTCATCTTCTTTATTTTTTTAATCTGACTTAACGGTAAAAGAGTTAAGATATCTTATCCAACACACTTCTCTTAGCTTTTTCTGCATGTACATATACACACACAAACACACATTGAGATACGAAAATATACCTTTGAAAGCTGCATTATTCCTTTGTTGTTGTTTGTTTTTATACACATGTACACACAGAAAATAAAGCCTCTAAGGGCAAACTTCCTTTCAGAACATAAATTCCTCATATAAAAGCAAAATATTATTAAAAAAACCTTTGGAAGTATCTGGCATCTTTGTTTTTATTGTATGCAACATCAAGAAGATATCTTTGGCTGCTCACTGAAAATAACTATATGTATGCTGCTGCACACATCGAGGGGAAACTCTTCTTTCTCATTTCTGAAGACCTGGAAGTAGAGTTTCCTAAAGGCAAAACCCCTATTAGCAGTGTATACTATCTCAGAATGCTGTCTTTGGCTTCCTAGCACACCAGTAGCAGTATTAAGCTACTCTGTAATATTTCCCAACAAATTTCTCCCTCTCCCCTACACAGAACTTACTGATTTAACCATACATAAGGATGCGCAAAAGGAGAGCAAGATTACACACAACGTATGATCCCAATAGCTAGAGCACAGTACTGCTAAGCTTAAGCCAGTTTTTCATCTGCTGTGTTCCCTTCCATGTAATAATCTTCCTATCTGTAAAAGTAATTAGCTTTTAACATTCACTCTTATTTTAATCCTTAAAACCAAGTGTAGCCATCTCTTCAATTGAGTTTTATAAACACAGTCTCAAAGAGCACTTGCCACAAACAGCTCCCAAAATATCCCCAGAGAAAAACTCCTAAGTCACCCTAGCAGAGTCACAGTAGGACACTAGCTCACAGCATCGTTTCCAAAGCCATAGAGAAAAGGCCTTCAAAAAACCCTTTTGAGTATCATGAAAGCAACACGTTCCTATCAGACTGAACACCAGTTAATTCCTTGCCTCGCAAAATAAGTTCATATTTGTAGATAAGGAAAGAGGAAACAAAGAGCCTATTTTCTTCTCTTAGGAACAAAACCCGCTCCTTCAGAAAGGATCCACAAGGCCGCAAGCACCAAAATCCCTGCACTGAACAAATGCAAGCGATGAGGGAGGTTCTAGTCTCCTAGAACTAAGTTACTAGGAAAACAGAGGCAGGAAGACATTTACGAGGCACTGATGTACAGTAGCAGATCTTTAGTCAAAAGGCAGAAAGACATCTTACAAGAAACGAGTAAAAAAAATACGCGGAAGATTGCACAAGTTCCACCGATTGTCATGAACCAGCTCAGGCAGAACCTGCACAACACAGAAGAGGAAAATAAAACGCTGCAGCCCCACAGGGAGCACAGCTGTACCGTGACCGCAGCTCCAGCTGGAGATGCCCAAGCAGAGGTTCTCCCATCCAGGACCAAGCTTCCTCTAGCCCCTCCTCACAGCCAAGAGGTGAGTGCCAGGCAAGACCTGCTTCCATTCCACAGCTCACGTTCTACCTCGGAGTAAAGCACAGCTCGGGTACAACTCCTGGAGCAACCCAAAGCAAACCATCTCAGGTACCAGACCCCACTCACACCACGGCTTATGCTCAGCAGAACTGTGCTCTGCTATTGGGATCGTATCTCAGAGCTGCAGCCATCCCCTTGCGTTTGGTTGATTTTATTCTTAAACCACGATGACGCAAACGGGACTCTCAACAGGTGCTAGGACATGGCCTTTCTTGTCCCAGAATTTTCCACCTTTTAGAAAATAGTAGAAGAGTCTGCCAGCTACCTGAATAGGGAACTGCAATCCTCACGCATGTATTTGGTGAGTAATAGTTATACAAATAGGAAGGGATTTTCATTTGATAATAGCTGACGTTTTATGTGAAAAGCATTAGTCATGTTTGTAACACACTTGAAAACAGTACTAAAATAGTTTTTAGCAATGGTAAATTACATTAGTAATAATGAAAAGAGTCATATGAATGTGAGATTACTCATTTTAAAAACAGGTTTTTTTGACGGCAGCGTCATCCATAACATACTATAATAAATCTGCATGGAACAATCCATTTAATTTTTAGTTATTAGGATAGTTGCTGTAGCTTTGATGACACTAAAAATATACCAAAATATTTGCTCACCTGCTTTATCTGTGGATATTTTACTGTCTCTTATGTTATTGCTGTGTTTTAGCACCTGAACTCGGGATTCTGCTATGCCCCATCCTGTTATACCCAAATGCTGTATGGCGCAACAGAGCCAGAAGGAAGGTCGTACTTGGAAAACAAATAGTTTCTAATGTTTCCTGAAAACACTGGGTGGAAAAAAAAAAACACAACATACAAAAATTCACATAGTTGTGGGTCTATCAAATATGTACAGTCAGTAACAACGGGAGAGTTCTAAGAAAGAAATTTTAAACCGATTCCAAGTCACTGACTAAGAGAAATTCAGAATTAAACTCCTTGAATTCCCTCGCTTAAGAGATGCTCCAGGTATACGGCAAATCTCGTTTTTAAGCAACACCGCTAAAACAGAGATTTGACCTCATTTAGTCAGAAAGTTACCCATTCTCACAATTAAAAGTAGCTCATCTGCTTGTCCGCCATTCCAAAGTCAGCGCTTCTGAAAAGAATTATCGCCTCAGCTTCTCTAATGTTACAGACTGAAGTTCTAAATTAAACGGGTCTCTAAAAGGGGGTGGAAAAAGCCAAGAAGAGGTAACAGGATTTTCCAAGCCTTATGCTTCATTCCAGGTTACTTCAGGTCAACGAGAGGGTGCTCACTGTCTGCAGAAGTGAGAGAAGGTAACCCACTGCTAACCCATTTCATAGCGCTGCCTACTGAACATCGCTTTAAACGTTGCTATGGAGCCAGCACAGCTCCTTAAGGCATGCTGCCCACTCATCGGCCATCTCTAAAATGCTCAGTACTTATTCTTGGTAATTTCTTCCTAATTGGTTTCATGTGTGACCCAACCGCAGTTCGGAAGCGTAGCTCCAGATATCTGGAGATCTCTTACACTTCACCCAAAGAACGAGCTTTTCTTCCAAGACTCAAACTAAAAGCATTACATACTTTCCTCTCCGTCTCCCACTGTCAGTCAGGAGAGCTGAAGGAGCAAAAACAGCACCTCAATGGCTTATGAACAGAGACATTAATTTAGTAAAATTTCCCACCATCAAGTTCAACTCTCGCTCCCTCCATTTTCAAACACAAGTGGAAGAGACTGCCTCAAAATAAGTACTTGGCCAGCTGCTAATTTATATAATCCATCTGGAGGAACTTCATAACTTCGCCAAAGAAGTGCAAGGATGTTTTCTTCACCAGAGGAATCCTATGCCAAGAGTTCTGGAATTCTTGTGGAGCTACAAGGCAGTGCTGTCAGTGAATGGGAGAAGCGTGGAGAAGAGAAGCATATAAGCCTTTCTGAGGTACGGGAGGTAGACAACAGTTGACAAATTCCAGTGGTGAATGCATAACCGAGAAGGGCTGCTATTGCCACCGGGACATCCCACTTTCCAGTCTGTTCTTTCCCAGATTCCCCATCAGGGACCAGGCCAGCGTCACCTGCCCCACACCACCTCCAGTCAGTGAAGCAGACTGCCCCAGCTGTCACACTTCTGCACTTGCTCCCCACAGACCCTACACAGAAAACCGTGCTGCCCACGCTATTTTGTACGTGCACATCAGCTGTATGCCAAAATGCACGAAAGTCAGCTCAGCTAGAAAGTTTTTTCCAGCATACAGCTCTGTATTTAACATCAGTCTGAAATACACAGCACAGGGCTACCATTTGGGCCTGAACATTATTGATGCATTTTTCTCCTGCTTGGAAACAAAAGCCAACAACAAAATTCTCGTTTCTAAAAGCAAGGCTTTGTTAAGAGCATCCCTATTTATATAACCAGCCCACTGGCAGAACAGAAACCAGCAGAAAGAGGATCTATACTTAAAAGTTAAAAAGAAAACCAATGTAAGAGCATGACCCCCTAAAATAGCAGGGACAAGTACATTCCTAACCACGCAAGTTTAGGGAAGGAGAGCTCAATGAGCCTATGTCTTTGGGTGGGGATCAGCAGCTACCTCTCTACCTCTGTTCTACCCACAGAGGGGTAAACCAGCACCGTGCCCCAGGCAGTGGCCGTTTAGCTCCCACTGCCTTGAATGGGAGCAATCAACCCCCCAAAAAAAGCTTTTTGAAAATCACCTCCAGAACATAATGTTTGTTTTGAAGCTGCTGCTACAAGGCACAGCACGAGAGGAGCAGCACACACCGACTGTAAGATCTTCATGAATGATGCTGACCGGCTGGAGACGGTTCCTCCCCACACCCTGTCTCTATTTCGTCTCCGGCACCTCGTTACACAGCCTCTCTCATTTCCCTGTTTTGGTAGGGAGCTGCTCGCGAGGCATGAGGGAGGAAGCATGCAAACACAAAAGGCCTCAAACAAAGGAAAAGCTCAGACGGCGGCAGAACCGTGGATCAGGGGCAGCCTCCCGAGCAGCGCTTTAACCCCGCTTCACGGCAGGCGATGGCAGCCAGGTGACCCCGAGGCGCTATGGCATGCCGAGCTGTGCAGCACCGCGCTCAGAGCATCTCCCCAGACACAGCCTCCGGGCACAGCCGTGCCACGCCCCACGCAGACAGCAGAACCAGCACCACAAAGCAAGTCCCCAGGAAGAAGCACGGTGTGTAAAAACCCATTCCTGCTTCATGTGGTCGCATGCATCTTACCGCGCTGCTATAAATGGCTGGCGTCGGGACAGACAGCGCTGTCACCGCTGCCTCGTCCCGGTCTGTTTTCTCCTGGTAAGCCCATGGTAACACCTCGCTCAATTTACTTGCAATCTCACCATGCTGCTTCATAATACAGCCTTGACCTATTTTCCAGACGCTTAATTAATCTCTTTGCTGGCTGCCTCACTTACAAGACAGCTCTTTCTTGTGTGAATTTTAAACTTAGCTCACAGAAGCCTCCCGCAAATCATTCTGTTAAGGAACTGTTATGTCAGAAAGTAACTCAGAGTCTGGCCGAGCACTCCTGCGTCGTTCTGAAGCCAGGCGCGGCATAAACTTTGTGCACATGATGTAATGGAAGGTAACGCAGAAGCGAAATCACTGAAACGTGCGCTGCTATGGGCGGCGTGACTTCACGTAACCATGCCGCCAATGCCGCCAGAGCTGCCCGCAGCCGGAGCTGAACAGTGCCGAGGGGAACAGTGCTGCCTGGGGGAAGGTGGGCGCGGGGCACGGGGTGCTGGGCGGGTTCCGGCACCGCCGCACCGACATGGCACCAGGAGAACCAGCCCGCCTGCTGGCAGTACCACGTCGAGCAGGGCACGGCACTCGGCAACAGCAGGAGAGCCTCGACAAAATACGATTTCTAAACAGGTAAACGCACCGCACTCACGGTTGAGGGAGTTACGTGTAAAATAAATAAATAAATAAAAAAGCAACAATCATAATAATAATAAACAAACTCCTAACCACGCCATTCCCAACGGTGCCAAACAAACGCTGGCGTTACGATTTCCAGCGGGCGGAGCGGTCCCGCAGCACAGCCCGCGCTCACCGCTTCCAGCCGCAGCCCCAGCCCGCCCGGCTGCCCCGCGGGAGGGGCGGCCCCGCGCTTGTTTACGGCAACCGGCGGCCAGCGACGCGCCGCACACGGCCGGGAACGGGCACGGCAGGCGCGGGGGCACGGGGAACCATTTCCCGCCGCCGAGGAGCCGGGAAAAAAGAAACTTCGGGGCGAGGGCGGCGGCGGGGGGAAGCGGAGCCTTCCGGGCCGAACGCCGGGCTCCGGGCTAGCAGCGGTCAGCGGCCGCGCTCCGTGCCGCGCTCCTCTGCGTACAGCCGGGCACGGGCGGCGGTGCCGGGCCTCGACCGGAGACCCCGCGGGAAGGGGCAGCGCCCTTCCCCCGCGCCCCCCGCCGCTCACCTTCATAGATCGGGCCGCGCTGCCGTCCGAGCCGGAGCCGCCGCCGCCGCGCCGGGCATGTCCGGGAGCGCCGCGGGGAAGCGCCGCGCTCAGCCGCTCAGCCCCGCCGCTCCGGCCGCCGCCCCGGCCGCTGCCATCTTGTCCTGGCGGCTGAGAGGGAAGAGCCCCGGCTCGGCCCGCTCGGCAGCCCGGGCCTCCGCCTCATCTTCCTGGGGAGGGACCCAGCCCGCCCCCGGCCGCCGCCTCCTCCGCCTCCGCCTCCTCCCGCCTCCGCCCTGCCCGCG